>NC_137867.1:12851459-12998959 GCF_963924005.1 Protomyctophum bolini | reverse complement strand
TAAAAAGCCCCCCCTTTTAAAATACTACACACATACATACATACCCACCTACATACATACATTTCAGACGTTTTAGCAGTTTTTAAGGACCCACTTTTAGGCCAGTGCACCAGAGCAAGCTTTTGCCTTTTTTTAAACCCCACCCATTTTAACCAAATACATACATACATACATATATGCATAAACAGTCTGTACAGTATGTAGGCCTATGTATATGCCTCAGAGTATGCATGTTTCTGCAGTGCATATACCGATATAATGTATGTGCAAGTATTCCATTCTTTCTCTGTTTCTGTTTCTGTTTGTTTGTTTTTTAGTTTTTACATATTGCCAGCATCTGCTTCGTTCAACTCTGTGACCTATCGTTACCCACTTCCACACACACTGAAATCTATCAGACAAATAGTACTGAAACCAGCTGCAAGCTAAGCTAAAACCAATATTATGTATAGCCTTCGCAGAAGAAGCGAATGATCAACAGTGTGTTGTTGATGCTTTAGAGACAAAAGTACAAACTGGACTGTTTGTATCTTGCTTGATTTATCGTCATCATTATTGATTAATTCATGTTTACAGAACTCGCTGAAGTGTCTTCCTCATGAGAGTGACGCCACAGTTGTGTCAATGATGATGGTAGAATTACACCCTCTTGTGTCAATAATGACAGTGCAATTACACCCTCTTGTTTAAAATTGATGGTATCGTGGTAGAAGAAGTACTCAGTTAATTCAAAGTAGTAAGTAGTAAAAATACCACATAAAAATACTCCTTTCACTGTTTAAGGACTGCATTGAAAATGTTATTTGAGTAAAATTACAAAAGTATGATTCTCATTATATTAGTAAACCTTTGAACAATAACAGATCTACAAGCTCAACGTGTCACATCGCAGCACATTATAGAGTTTCTTGTAGATCAAAAAGGATTTAAATGGTTAAAGCTGTGCCTGCATTATGTAGCTTTCCCCATCTACTCCGGTTTTCCTGCACAAGTGCTGACATTTTTACCATTGAGCTAATAGAGCCTGCTTGCTTGCTCAGGGGATTAATTTAAGATCCTGTGTCTAGGTGAGACATGACCTTTAACACAACCTAAGAAGAGCAGGGAGACAACATACAACCACCCTATACAGTTTGTACAATATTACATTATATTCATTAAAAAAGGTTACATAGTACCGCTACAATTGTGTAATAATGATCTAAATCTAAAAGTAACTTGTAACTAAAGTTTTCAAATATTTGTGTGGAGTCAAAAGTACAACATTTGCCTCTGAGATGTCATGGAGGCAAATGTACTTCAAAATGTTTGGAAGTGCATGTTTTGAACTACATGGAAGTCCAGACTGTTTTTCTACAGTCCAGACAAACAGCCACAGGTTAATAAAGGACAGCTTGTCAAAGCAACAATGCAATGAGGCCACAACACTACTGCATGTGACACAATGTTATTGTAGTAGGCTATTGCATTTTAATCTCCGGTACCGTTGGACCGATCTTTGCAAGCACTTTATTTTTAAACATCCCTATATATATTCTCTTATACAATATAAGTCAGTGCATGTGATTGCAGGACAACGGACAGTTCCTCACACCTAATTGCCTAATAAACGACTAAAATACAGACCTACGTTTATTTATTTTATTTCACTCATCATTAGTAGAGGTGAAGGTGGCAATTGTGGCCTCTATGAAACTTCCTATCGTTCAGTTCATTTTGGCACATTATGCATGCTGAAGCAACAACCTCTGTCTCTCCCAGAATGGCATCAAAACAAATCTGATGTTGCACTAATTGTAGACCTGTATTTTTAACCTATGAACTAATTAGGAAATGTATATTATAATATTTCTGAATAACATATTTTTATTTAACAGCGCACAGTGCACACAGTCCCCACAGAGTTGCTTACAAATGCCCCTGTAGTGCTGACCGTGCACTTTCTGCTACTATTCCTACAATTTTGTCTAAGGTATCACAACAAATATTTCAGATTACATTCCAATTGGTTATGTACACTACAGTATGCCTTCCAAATTTTGCGGTCCCACGATAAGCAACATGGCTTGGCGGAGACCTAGGCTAGCACACTTTTCTAGTTTACTTAATTAGATGAGCAGCTAACCTGAGAAAAAAAGGGGTCCAGCTTATCCTCTCCAGTAGATTTTCTGACATCAATGGCCTTCAAAATCTCATAAACGGCACCTGGAGAAAAAGGCTGTAATATTATAAACTGAGTTGTATGCTTCACATAATTCACCTGCTCATGATTAGTAGGAGGTTTTGGGGGGTCCCCAGATGACAGTGAGGTGGCAATTTAAGGACTTTTAAGACCTGTTTAATACCTAAAAAAGAAAGAAAGTTGTGAGCTTGTAGATTGGCTATTTCCACAATATTTATCTGTGGAATCAGGTAAAGAAATGTAATGCCTGAACCTCTACAATTCCCAGTGCTTCTCAGGGTGGGGGGGCCCAGTTCAAATATTATTTAGGGGGTCGCGGTCTGAAAAGTTTGAGAACCACTGTATTAAAGAACAGACAAATCTCTTTCCGCTCAGATAGAACACAATCATTTAATTTGACGTGTATAGGCAAGGATGTAGAGCTTGAGTTTTGGCTTTTACAATTTAATAGGATCTCAGTAAGAGCTAGTGATCAAGTCCAGATAGGAACTTGACCAGGCTCTGTTCCTTTCCATAAATATAGCTAAAATAACTGATGAAATGTAATCACATATTAAGATACAGTTCAAACCAAGAAGACAACGGTTTGGGTTGGCCAATCAGGGAAGCCGATGCATACAATCTCTCAAACACAGAGAATTTGTGCATTCTTCTCCTCAGACCCACAGGCTGACAGATTCGATATTTGTGATATTTGTGGTCTTCTCTGTAATTGGTCCGTCCCGATTTGGCATTTGACACTGCACACCTCGCTTTCCGAGTTACGGCTGGGACACAGAGAGATTTGGTAATGATAGTAGATGGTACCAAGTCCAAGGGATCATCGGCTAAAGGTTGATGTAATGATGTAATGATAGTATAGATGGTACCAAGTCCAAGGGATCATCGGCTAAAGGTTGATGTAATGATGTAATGATGTAATGATAGAATAGATGGTACCAAGTCCAAGGGATCATCGGCTAAAGGTTGATGTAATGATGTAATGATAGTATAGATGGTACCAAGTCCAAGGGATCATCGGCTAAAGGTTGATGTAATGATGTAATGATAGTATAGATGGTACCAAGTCCAAGGGATCATCGGCTAAAGGTTGTAAGCAGGATGGATTAACCACTTAAAGGACGCCTTCACCCATCTTCATATAATTGGTCCTCACTGATGCTAATTATAATTTGGCACCATTTTTGTCTAGTCAGTCTGTCTCAGAGGAGCTTGATGGACGGTTCAGAAACCCATCTACCAGTGACATCATCGCTGGGGAATCTGTCTACTCGGTCTGTGTCTCAGAGGAGGGTGGTGGGCAGTTCAGAAACCCGCCGTACCAGTGACATCATCGCTGGGGAATCCAAGCTAATAGAAAGTGCTTTCTATTAGACTTTCTATTCCTGGAAGCTATATTGCTCTCGCGTTAATACAAAAAAGATGAAAAAACTAAAATGTTAAATCTTGTTAAAAAACGGTGCCATTTTACGATTAACATTTGTGAGGACCAATTATATGAAGAAGTTTAAAATGGGTGTAGTCGTCCTTTAAGTCTTTTTTTTTTTTTAAAGTGGTCTCACTTAAAGAAAGAAATGTTCACAACTTAACTGGCATGCAGTCAGTGTTGTATCCTGTGTGTGTAGTATTATGGACAGTATAGAGGGTAGGGTATGCGCGTGACATCATCATCAAACCTGGAAGTTATGCAGGAATGCCTACTGAGTGGCAAAGAAAAAACTTTCTGGCCTTCACAACCCATACATCCAAACAGAAAAGTCTGATTGCATTAAACAACGTTAAAAATGATAAACTCACTTTGCATGTTGCTTTGCCACTCGATGTGCCATTCACTTTAAGCATGCGCATACCCTCTATTATGCATTGTGGACAGTTTCTTTTCTATACCTCATGTTGGGGGGATTTCATCTGCGTAAAAGGCCACCATCGTGAGGAATGAGATCCGGCTCTGCAGTGTCTTTGCTGTCTCCCCGGGTTAGCCGTTAACAGCAAGCATTCCACAGTGATGTAGATCAAAGAGAGAAATGCTGGAGTCATTAGTTGTCCGCCTTGTTATCCCCTGACAAGATGTCTGTTCCCATGGGGTTGCATTGGGAATCCTGGAACTGGACCGGTCAGCCAGACACTCGGGTCCAGAGTCTGTCTGAAGCACAAAAGGGTTTCGTTTGAGGGATGTATATCTGGTTATTTGTTGACTGTAGCAACACCTTTTCGAACAGAATTTGAAAATGCACATGAATGGTTTTTTAATGTTTAATTTTAATTATGTGAAAAGAAAAGAAGAAAAAAAAACGGATAAGACTGGATGGATGGTCTCAGGAATGGAATTGTTACAGCAAAATTTGTTTTTATTTGAAACATGTATTAGAAACTTTTTGAATGATGCCGGGCTTGAGTGTGTGTTCACCTTTATCCTCAAAGGATTTGGAAATCCCTGATTGTGAAAATATGGATAAGTATACAAAAGACAAAATATAAGACAAATATTGCAGTTGACATTTTGCACATATATACCGGTACACTATCTTTAGTGCTGTTGCTATTTTTTTTTAAAAAAGCCCTCTAATGGAGTATTATTTAAACAGTGGCTGCATGCTCATAATAATAACATTCCTGCCTGGTACACAGTGCTACATCGCGTGCTTGGGTTGTTAAGACAAGTGCACAAGAGGTGAGAGCCGCAAAAAGGTATGACGCACTGAAACGAGACTCCTCGCACTCCTTTAGCCCCCTGGAAAAGCTGGGACTAAATAAAGAAGAAACTGTTGCTGCGACAGACACCTCTGAACCCTCTGAACCTGTGCACGCACCCGCAGCAACACAGATGCAGGCACGCACACATGCATGATTTCACGCACACACACACACACACACACACGCACGCACGCACGCACGCACGCACGCGCACACACACACACACACACACACACACACACACACACACACACACACACACACACACACTTGTCACTTCCACTAATCACCTTATCGTCTCTATATCCCCCTCGACTATCTTACCTCAAGAAACCCTTCTACTTATTTCTTTCTCTATACAGCGTGCTTGGGAGCATCTTCACTGGGCTCTTAGCATTCCCCACGGTGTGTCTGACAATAATGGCCACTCTGTTCCCCATGGCAATCAATCAAAGGGCCCCCCTGAAAAACCACTTCGCCCTCTGAACGCCGACATCTCTATCTTTGCGTCTCCTCTGGCGTCCCTGCGACTCCAGATGCAATTCCGGGCACCGGGATACCTAGAAACTGAGCCTTGTGGTCATTGCCAGTTTCCATGACTCCCGCCTGTCAAAAGAGCAAAAGAGGGTTCTTTCTGGACCGTATATGTTTGCAAAGTCCCCGTGAAAAGATGGCTCTGTGTCTTGAGGACCAGAGCCCACCGGGGGCAGAATTCCACTGTGACTCTGGCTAAGATGGGTTTGTGCAGAGTAGTGGATGGAGGGGAGGGGGTAAAAATGCACAGAAGCTGCATGTTTGGGTCCTGGCACACTGCCATGGATCAGTTAGAGGCTCCGGGGACTGGGGGCTCTTAGGAGGGAAGTAAACAGGCCAGCGAATGTTCATTTCGCTTTTTTGCACCAGCAAACACACTTTCAGGTGCGCAAATGCAGACGTGCGTGTGTGCGTGTGTGTGTGTGTGTGTGTGTGTGTGTGTGTGTGTGTGTGTGTGTGTGTGCGTGCGTGCGTGCGTGCGTGTGTGCGTTCGTGCGTGCATGTGTGCGTGTTTGCATGCACACACACATGCACATAGGCTTGGTCAGTAGTCAAACAGACTTGCAGTTGCCACACCCACCTGCACACGCCCTCACACACACACACACACACACACACACACACACACACACACGCACACATGCATCACACACGCACACATGCATCACACACACACACACACACACACACACACACACACACACACACACACACACACACACACACACACACACACACACACACACACACACACACACACAGGGACTGACTTCAAACAAGTTAGAACACCTGGGCCCAGCCTACAGAGTGACTCACCGGAAGCAAAACAGGGAAAGCCCTTCTAAGACAGACAGATATAATATGAAGATAGGAGGTACAATACCCAGTGTGGGTAGTGTTTACATTCTAACTTTCGGAACACCTACAACAGTGTCTTGAAAGCATATTCATGACAAACCTTATTTTTATTTTATTTTATATTTTCTTTAACAATAGGCCATTGTAGGCCTACTGATGGCAATAACCCACCTATCTCCCAGACTCCCTCCAAAGTCAGAGTTTGAATTAATGTAGAATTAATGCAGGATCTAATTTGCACACTTATATGAGAGGACTTAATTTTATTCTAAAAGAAAATTCCTCTCTCTCACACTGATCACCACGTGATCACCCTCCCAGAGCTGTGCCAATGTTGGCACCTGCACGTGGGCCTAAGGTTGCTTACCCCGCTCTATATGATTTATGTCCTAGGATTGAATGTACAGTAAAGAGCAGGATCTCTCTCCATTGGAACATCTCTTAACCATCTGCCCTTTAAAACTGACAGCTAGCCTACATACAGTAGAAGTATGACATTGGTCTCAGGTAGCCCTAAGTGGCCATATGGGGTTTCTAAGTACGTAACACAGACATCTATGCAAAATAAACTTACAAATATTTCTCTTTTCAAACCCTTTCTTTGTATTATTTCTGACCTTTTCTTTAAAATAGAAACGTTTACACTTTCTGGTTTTGGTCTTGTTGCAGTTTCTCCAACATTTACAATGGAGTAAAAGTAAAAGGAATAGGAAAAAGAATAGTCCGAAATTCTTTTGATATTGAAGGGATATATTAAGTAATGATGCATTGCAAATGTAAATCATTGTGGCCGTAATAACTTGACATTTTTTACCTATGACAGGCGTCCCTAAATCCTGAACAATTTCAACAAACTCTCGAAGAGTTAACACTCACAAACAACTTGAGCATGATTGAGCAGAAAGATTTCAATCAACATTAATTCATTCATTTAAAATGCATGCTTGACAGTGACTTGTTTAAAACATGAACATGTGCAAGTGCTGAACGTTAGCATTTAGCCTCTCTCTCTCATAGCAATAATAATAATAATAATAATATATTAAACATCTTGATTCACTTCATAAAGCAAAGGGATTTTGATCTTTTCTTTATTTTTTTGTCTCAGTGGAAAGTGAGTTTTCCAGTCATTTTCACTTCTTTCTAGAATGCAGAACTACACACGTCAATCGTTATTATCTTAATACCACTATGCATACACTAATTCACTGAAGGATAGTTTCATTCTTAAAGGTGAACTCTGAGAAACACAGGGAACCTTTACCACTCTAGCCAAAACGGGCTGACACTGCTCAAACTGCCAACAGAAAGCCTGACTTTGCACTCCTCGAAAAGTAGCGTTTCCATTGTGGCTTGTAGAAAAAGCACCTGGGACTCCCCACATCGCAGCAGATGGGT
Organism: Protomyctophum bolini; assembly: GCF_963924005.1. Taxonomy (NCBI): domain Eukaryota; kingdom Metazoa; phylum Chordata; class Actinopteri; order Myctophiformes; family Myctophidae; genus Protomyctophum; species Protomyctophum bolini. The sequence goes on along the minus strand of NC_137867.1, from coordinate 12,991,293 downwards.
GAACAACCACACTCCCACCCAGAGCTGGAACCTTGCTCTGAGGGGCCAACCATAACAAGAACTGTACAACTGACCAGAGCTCACATGCTGCTCCCCCTTACATGAATGTGCAATTCTGCATTATTGTTGAATCCAAGCTTTTCCACACTGTTCATTTAACTCTGAGAGTACAAATGTAACTGAATGGATAGATTTTAGAGGATTTTAGTGTTCGTGTAGCATCTTTACGACATTCCATATTTTTGCAGAAAGACTGAGAAACGTAAATAAATAGCCTATATGCATAGACATAGATATTTCTATGCAGACACCTATACAACTTAAAACCTAGTCCTTTTGTCTTACAATATAGTTTCTGATTAAATGAAATTATATTAATATGACTTTATGTTGACATCTTCATTTAACATTTAGTTAATATAATTATGATCGTCTCCTAAGATAGAGAGAGAGAGAGAGAGAGAGAGAGAGAGAGAGAGAGAGAGAGAGAGAGAGTTAAAAAGGAGAGAAACTCATGGACCATCTTTAAAGCATCCATCACAGAATGCTACCTCCCTCTGGTGGAATTACATGGTAGCAGCAGAAAATACTGTATGTCCCAGACAGCCAGGGGAATTATAATGTATGTATGAACTCTCCCTTTGATGCACAGTGTGGGTGCACACTGCACATGCATAATGTTGACGCTTTGATTTTTACTATGTACAGCACTTTGGTCAAGCCGGAAAAACGTCACTGCGCATTGTACTACTAACTAACCGGAAACGGTCACAGTGTAAAGCCATCCGCTTTGAGCTTGTAGATCGGCTGATTTCCGCCGGCCGCTCGCTCATGCGCCGTACAGTCCGGGTATAGTGTACTACAGTAGGATAGGATACTGCACGACACCAGATCTGGCGACAACAAAATCCAACCAACCTGTCGAATAAATAAAGACTCGCCTTCAACGCATTGCCTTGGTCGACTGTAGAATTACAGACGTCTAAACACAAGTGATAGATGTCGAGTGAGTGATCCGCATTGGGTAAGCAAAGACGAATGACACATTTTCTCTTGCATCCGCATCCGCATCCTTTCTGCCTGGGTCAGTATGGTCCATTAGCCATGATGATCAAAATGTCAACAGTGTATTAATGTGTCGTTTGAATTTGAAATAATAGTAATACAAAACACAAACCTCTTATGTATTGCATGCTATATTGTTTACCTTGACCAGTCTTCCTAACTGCAGATTATTCAGGATTCAGGAAACGAATGGATGGATGGAAATGCTGTCATAATTGATGGAATTGGAATCGACCACCAACGCGTACATGAAAACAGGTGAAAGGAAGCTGAAAGGAAACAACTTAAGACGTATTTAACTCGTATCACTTAGCTTATAATTATTGTTAATAACATTGTGATTCTGAAAAGATCAACAAAGCCGCACAGAATCACAGATACATAACTTCCATGCATGACGCTTGTCCTTCACGAGCAGTCGTTTCAGCCAGGGCAATGCAACATTGCGTGCAGTCACTACAGCAATAACATTGGGTCCCAGAAGAGGGCGCTCGCCTTAACACAGTTGTGAACCAGACTCATTTTCCAGGGAATTTGTTCACGCAATCCTCATGTACTGTAGTCTGCAGTGTACACAAAGGTTACAGATCACAGACTGACTCACATGTTGTCTATTGTTTTACAGAACCAAATCCCAAAGAGAAAGCACTGCAACAGAATTAAAACATGTAAGCATATGTATTTGTGCAATAATGTAACAGGCTATTTCCTGCCTTTCAAAAATAATCATGACTTTAGACACTTTTTTACATTTTGAGCTTACGACTTCTCCTTTAAACTCTTTAAGGAGTGGCCTGAAAAGTCACGTTTCACTCCCCATGGCAGCAGGTGCACTACTGGTGGGCCTCCCATATTCCATTTCACTAGTTGCCCAGTGGATATACGGTTGGCCCAATAAGCCTGGCTATAAAAAGTACATTGAAGCCCTGAAACCAAGGTAACTATATTAGAGGCACTGCTTTCTTTCTTTCTTTTTGTTTTTGCAATAAAATACTAAAGGACGGTCCACACAAATACATGTGTAGCAAAGGGTATATAATACTGCTTTTAGTTACAGAAAAGGTGATGAAGGCATTCTTTCTGATTAGAGATCTTTTTAATATCATGCATTCACAATAAATGCCTCTGTTAATTTATCCTTTTGTAACTACCCTAACCAAATGGACCCATCATGGGACAATTTGTATACTCAGAGTTAAATGATACATTTAGGTTTTTACAGTGTTCCTCTTTCAAATGAATATATTACATGACCTCTTAATCTTTCGTTGAATTCTCCGTCAGGCGAATATATTGTTTGACCAGAGCTGTGCTGGAAACATTGAAATACCTACAGTATGGCAAGTTGTACTTCCAATGGAAGTCATGGTATAAGGATGCTGAAAACCGTAAGCATTATACAAAGGTGTGTCACTTGCAGTAACGCTACAACAGATTAAGTATACAAACTACTGTATGTATTCAAATGTATACACTACAGACTTATTTTGTTTGCATCTTTGGCCAAGTGAAGACAAACACTGATACATCCTAGGACCTAGACCATCTATGTTGCCCAGTGCACCCGTGTATAAAAACTAACAATTTTGTTGAACTCTTCAAAAGGGCATCACGTTTGGGCGTCGAAGTAACAACCTAGATTTGTACTACTCTCCCACACTGGACAAGTGTGGAAATGGGCCTGTGCCTGTGGTGGTGTTTATCTATGGAGGTGCATGGGGCTCAGGAGACAGGTCCATATACTGTCTGTTGGCCAGGCAGATGGCTGAAGAGCTGAATGCAGCGGTCATTTGTCCTGACTACTGCCACTATCCACAGGTAAGATGTTCTCCGCAACATACAGTACAGTTCATTGTTCCTGACTAAATATCGTAGCTGTCGGTGAAAACCTGGTACCGTACTTTTCAGGAACTGCATGTCTTCCAATGTATTCAAAATAGTTATTATTTAGTCGCAAGCTCTTGTTAATACTTTTAATTGGTTCAATATTTATAAAACCCACAGACACAGAGACAGACTTTCACTAATAATTCGCACTAATAATTCTCTACCCAGCATTATTGGATAAAATTAGCACATTGTTTTTTTTTAACTCACATTTCATTTATATTTCTAGTCAAATGTTTTAGGTATGGTCCAAGATATTGTGGATTGTCTGGTCTGGGCACGAGAGAATGGAGAAAAGTTCAACCTTGACAAAGTAAGTGATTTTTCTGTACAGCATTGTACAAATAAAGTGCAGGCCTATTACTATTATTATTTCATTTGTCGTATACACCACATACAACATAATTTGATACAAAGCACCAGCAATACAATACCGGTATGCATTCTATTCTGATGCAGAAGTGGAAGTTATCTGGCTCTGGTCCATAGCCTTACTGCTCTTGCTGCTGTTGCATTAAGGCTCTTTGCTTCTAGCCCTCGCATGAAATGCAGACTAGCCTCTCCTCTGTAGCGGAAACTTCTAGACCCACAGGAACGTGCCCAGGGTTCCGGCCCGGTTCCGGCGAGCCGTCCCACGCCCGAATCGGTCGAAAAATGACAAGAGTTACCGTGTGGGGGTCCCCGGTACATCCAGACCATAGATATAATAATAATAATAATTATTATATATAAAGTCTAGATTGCTCAAGGCGGAATCTGACATAGTTCACCCGACGGCCATCTTACTTCGGGGCTACAGTACAGTATGTTCAATTTATTACAAACGTTGTCAATGTGGCTATGATTCAGAACGCTTTTCTTTTTTCTTTTTTTATATGAACGTCGTATAAAAGCATATAAGTATGCGTACGTCTCTGACCTTTATAACAAACCAAACCGTTTGAAAATCGGTTGAAAATTGAGCAAGTTCTGGTTATTTAAAAGTACATGTCCCGTGTAGCGACGTCACTCTCCATTGGCCAGAGCGCGGGTGAGCCATCTAGCCTTCTTATATATATCTATGATCCAGACCCCCAGGAACGTGCCCAGGGTTCCGGCCTGGTTCCGGCGAGCCGCCCCACGCCCGAAACGGTCGAAAAATGACAGTTACCGTGTGGGGGTCCCACCCAAAATCGCTATTTTCATGCTCAGACAGACCCAGCCAGGGACCTAGGGACCCAGCCAGGGACAGACACACATAGCTCCAGTCCTTAATGAAGTGGTTGCACCATTTCAAAATGTTTTACCTACTAGGTTTAGGTTTAGGTTTATTTATTTAGCATGTAGTACAAAAAATAGACAATAACATATCAAAGAACAAAAATACAATGCAAGGAAGGGAAGAAGCCAGCTGGCTTATTTGGAATCCTTTCCTGTAGGAAGAGGTCATTGGTTTAAACAGATTAAAAGTTCATAAAGAACAGTATAAAAGTCTACAAGTTGGCAAAGGCTCACCAATGCAAAGGCGGTTTGTGTAATTAGAAAGCCTACTTTCCTTAGTGGACGCACTCTGAGCCCCCCACCACGCATATAAATGCAATTTTTGGCCAGAAAGGGATTTTGTTTTCACCAGAGATTTTTTTTTGTTTTGTTACTTTAGTTACTTTAAAAAAATCCCTTTCTGGCCAAAAAGTGCATTTATACGTGTGGTGTGGGCCGGGCTCAAAGTGTGTCCACTAAGGAAAGTAGGCTTTCTAATTACACAACCCGTCTTTGTATTGGTGAGTAGGTAAAACATTATCTTTATTTTCGCTACAGAGGAGAGGCTGGTCTGCATTTATGCGAGCCCCGGAAGTCGACCGTAACATAGCTCTAAATGCTTAGGCATTAGAGCTATGGACCAGAACTAGAAGTTATCCTGTTCATAGTGTTACATAAAACATATGTTACCATTGTGGTACATACTGTACCACATACTGTACCACAATGCACACAGGTTCTCATGGGTGGTGACATTCATTTACAGTCAATGATACAGCTGCTCACCACATAACATAATTATGAAAAGAAAGTTGAACATCCAATCCAATATGGTTCATGTCTAGACTTTAATGTAACCAAAGTAATGGTGCCTAATCTGACCACAACTGCAAGCTATAACGCCAGACCAATCACATACTGTCTGTAGCACAGATCGCTGAGTGTCCGATGACAAATTCAAAGGAGAAATGAATGTCACAAATGCATCATCACACAGCACAACACTTCGATATGCATTTATGATTGTGTCTGCATTTCTCCACAGAATAACATAGTGCTGATAGGCCACTCAGCAGGTGCACATCTGTCCGCGCTGGCCACCCTTTTTCTTATTGAAGGTAGAGATGAGCTCTTCATAGAGGCAACCAAGCAGCAGGAGACTGCAAGGGCAGTAAGAGGAATTATTGGTAAGCCGGCTCTTTCCCCCCCACAAACACTCTAGTCTAGTCTATCTATACTATAGATACAAAAAAACTACATTTAATTGAATTTTGGATTAACTGTTACACTCCTAGTTGTCTCCCATTACACCACCAGAACAGAGTTAAAATCATCAATGTAGAACACTTTGACTCATTGCATTGCATGTTTTCAATCCCATTTATTTTTCATGCTTCCTTTTCTGAAAAGGTTTGAGTGGTGTGTACAACATCATGGACCATTACGAGCATGAACAGATGCGAGCTGTTGAGTATGTCTCCACCATGCACAAAGCCATGAACGGAGTGGAGAACTTCCCTTACTATTCACCCACACATCTACTGAAAACATTCAGCGAGGACAAGCTAAAAAGGTGAAATATTTACCTGTCGACTACGCACGCACGCACTCACTCACTCACTCACTCACTCACTCACTCACTCACTATGGTTTTTGGTCGTACAAAATATAATTATTTCTCTCTCCTGTTCTTCTATTGTCCCTGATTCTGCCAGAGTGCCACCATTCGTCTTGCTCCATGGAACCACTGACATAATTGTTCCTGTGGAATCTTCAACAAAGTTCTCAGAGCTCCTCAAGTCACTATCTGTGAAAGTGTCTCTGTACCTGCTCCCCAAAGTTGACCACACTGAGATGGTCACTGACCTCATGATGCCAGAAAGGCACTTTTACCATTCGATCTACAGCTGTATCAAACAAGAGTATATAAAACTAATTGTTACATGTTGACATCTCACCACCAGCACATTATCACTCACTGTGTGTGGTTTCATGCCTCCATTATGCCTCCATTATGTACTGTATACAGTAGTTCTCTTATCTGTTACCTGAAACAGAATCATATTTATGGATTTAAACTCCGGTTCCATCACTTCCATGATGATCATTCCATGGTTTTAAAGATTCTCCGGTCCAATTCCTCTGGATTGCGAGTAGAGCTAAATGTTGCTTCTGTTTCATTTAATTTAATCAGTTGATTTAACTGAAATAACTTCTAAATAATCTTAAAGATGGGGCATGATCATAAGCCTTTGTAAATTAAATGAATTACTAACTGATTGTTATTTTTTCAAAAGTACTGTATAACATTGGACTCAAGATGTTAGCAACAAATGTTACCAGCTATTGTCTTTTTACATTAAGTTAAGTTGTAGGTACAGTTACAGGTGCATTTTGAGACTTTGACGTTATCTACATGCAATGAAAATGTTTATGTTGATTTATACTAACATCTTGTTCTTAGTATCTATTTATTGTTTCAAATATTAAATCCACTATAATGTTCTGGATTGATTGACTTGTATGGTCTCATTTCATTAGCTGTGTGAAACATAAGTACTGTAGGCTATGTACATCTAAACTCTAAATGTCATTTTAATTAATTACTAATCACTTTTCATTTGCCTTTACATCTTTCAATTTGGTTACTATGCTTGACAACTGTTAAGATCTTGGTTTTGTCTGTCTCCTTGTTTCTGGCTGGTTAGATGGGATGTCGGCAGGTAGAGGTAGTTGTACACTGAGAACAGGAGACATTAGTCCGGGAGTGGAGGCTTACAGTCAATGCTGCTGCTGTACATGGACTGATGGGGATGGAGGGATTGTTGGGTTTGAAAGATTTACCAAAGACATTTTACATTACATAATTTGCTCTCTCACTTCACTCTGTTATCTCTTAATCGCAGCTCTCTACCTCTGTCTCTGTATCTCAGGACACTAAGGATGCTATGGTTTTATGTCAAACTAATTTGCGCTGGCACTATAGCTAGCAACATCAATGGTACATCACTGCGGTTCTGTTCTGACCTGGAGGATTTATCTGCCATTCTCTTTTCCATTCAAATAAAATCAGTTTGGACTTTGGATTCATTCAACCAAAATGGGCCATATAAATCTGTAGGTGCATACACTATGTAAGATATGTGCATTCTGCAGCACAATAGACCTTCACATCCTGGAACGAATGGCAATGAGACAGGTATTGATGTCTGATGATGTGATGTGATTTATTTAACGAATGTATAGTAGTCACTTTAGTAGTAGAAGTTTGTGACAACTTGAGTATCTAAGTGTCACACTGCATTAAGTTTAAGGCTTTTGGAAGTTTGCTAGACAATTAAAGCATTATGTTAGTGCTTTTCATGTTTAATTCTAGTACAGTAGAGTACAGTGAGTACAGTGATACCCCCTCACCTCTTCTGTTGCAGCGACGCGAACATGTTCTCCATATATTGGACAGGGCAGAGTTGGCCTGTAGACAAATGCAGGGAAACTACTATATATTTACTTTTCTCAAATGATTTCATTGAGTAGTTTTGTGATCTACAAGTCTTGTGATCTACATGGAGTGCAAGACAGGTTTTGTCTCCAGTTACTAATTTTGAAAGGGATGCTCAGTGGAGCGCATAACTCCACCAGGAGGCATGACCCTGCCAAGATCCATTATTGTCTGTGTGGTGCATGACAATGTCTTGGCATTGTGTGTGACTGTGCGTGTATGAAAAGGCAAGGGGGGCTATGAAAAAGGATGCTGATCGATCGTTAATATCCCATGTCAATTATGTTTGTACAGGGACAAACTGGGGAAACAAATCAGGGTGGGAATGTAAATGACAGCTGTCTGTGTCTGACTCTGTCCTGGGTGTAACTCGGAAAGTGTCTGAGAGAGGCCTCGAACTTGGTGCATGTGTCTCATGACGCTGACCCATCGGCTTAACTGATTGGCAGAGCGCCGTGTAACTATTGTGCTGCATGCATAGCCAATGTAACTTACATTTATTATTACTGAAATATATAAAAAATATATATACATACAATGACCGGTACCAATAATCAAAATAAATGTGACAAAATAGACCATTTTGGATATGTTTAGGATAAAACTAAAAATATTTTCTTACATCATAGACTGGTCCACTGAAAACGTTGTCCCCTGAACGCTGGCCCTGTTGCCCTCACTATTTTGATGTTGTTTGATGTTTTTAGGATTTTCTTTTTGTAAAGCACTTTGCGCTGCACTCATGTCATGAAAGGTACTATAAATTATATTTATTATTATTATTATTATTATTATTATTATTATTATTATTATTATTATTATTATTATTCACCTAGGATATACCTTCTTGACCTTGACCAATTTAATGAACAAATTGAAATTGACTGGTAATGTTGTATGAAGTTTCAGGGTTCGAATTTGATGATGATAAAAGTAAAACCCTCATTACAAATAAAAACAAATAGGTAAACCATCAACACAATGATTGGCCCTTGCTACACGCACGCACACACGCACGCGCACGCACACACATGCACACGCGCACACACACGAGGCGGAGTTACGATGGATTTGCAGCTGTGTGTGTGGGTCTCCTCTCGCTGCAGTGAGTGAGTGCATAGCTGAGCACACTCAAGTAGGAGAGGAGGAGGGCAATTTCTACCTGAAATAAATAGACGATTAATGACCGGAATCTAAAGTCAAACACATCTGTAAATATGTAACTACTGGACTACAGACTACAGATTTTGACACGTAAAATATGGAATCGCTTCTGAAAAGCAGAAAGAAGTTGTTTTTGTACGGTCTGCTTTGGTGGTCGCTAAGCGAACTGGCATTAGCAGGTAAGAATACTTTTTGTTTATCTGAAAAGTTATCTGCCAGTGACGATTATGCCGATAGCAAAAACATCGTAGAGAATTGATAATGCTACGACGTTTCTTGTCTGTTCTTTGAGTAGTCTGCACAGCTTTAAATAAGCTCCTTCTACCACTGTATTAGTGCCCTGTATCCCCCCAGGCTACGGCTACAATGTATCTTAATACGCGGCTAGAAGAACCATGCTATTTTAGGTTAGTTAGGCTGTGTGGCTGTTTTATTACTGATTAAAATAAATGCATCTGTTTAAATAATTATATTAAAAAGATTAGTTTGTATTACCGCTACATTTATTACTGAATTACTGTATTAAATAATAACACCAGCTTAATGTGTTTTAAAAGCATGTCATGTTTCAATGATTGAAAAAAGCTAATGTTAAAGTCACTTAACTATGCAAAAAAGTTTGTCAGTTATCCTGTACTAGTGTACACAGGTAGAAGATGTAATCTACTCGGCTAGCCATCTGCAAACATTCTATGATGCTCAGTGCACTGTAAAAACTATGGTCAACAGCAGGACATTTTTTATTCAACAACATTGAGTAAATAAGATGTATTTTTAAAGTGACATAAAACCTTATGTTGTAATTTACTTGTAAGTAAACATTTATAAAGTTGTCTCCTGGTTTTTATACTGGGATTTAGGCTGAATTTATTGTTCGCTGTTTCTGGGGGTTGTGGATAATTGAAAGCACATACAAATATTTCATATGGTCTCATCTATAGCATGTTCTTTCATTCCAAGTAACTGCAGTATTAGAATTAGTTTTTACATGGCTGTTAATTTGATGTACCTGTCTGGCTGCCTATGGCTTGAACGGTTCTGTCATTTGTTGTACCAACCACCCATTTTCCCCCTCAAATTAACCCTGTAACTGTCAGTTTACTAAAAGGTCACAAGCTTTGTTCTTTGACAGAGTTTGTGGAATCTCTCTAGCAAGGTCTTTATCACAGAGACACTGTTTACTTTGTACCGTCCAACATGTAAATGCAGGGCCCAGGTTCAAATACCACCCTGTTTCTGTGTCAGAACACAGGTCACAGGTGTATGGGTATACTTAGGTGAGGGTGTTCTTTTATGTATATTACTGCCACAGAATTGTGGAGTCACAGACCTGAGAAACAAGTTGAGAGAGATATTCGACTTGTACCACTTAAACCTTAAGTAAAAATAAACCACAGTCCTTAGAATTGTTTAATCGGTTGTTGTTTAATCCTCTGGCATCTGGCATTTTGTTTTATAATGGAATTGTGGTCATGGGTGTGATGGCTGACTTTTAAACTCTGTACAGTGCAGTCCATTGCATACTATTTTTAGAGCCTGACCTATTCTGGATCTTTGGTCTGATACTGATATTAGGGACTAAGGATTAATCGGGGAGTAATCTGCCTAACAGACGCACGCAAGCATGCACGCACGCAGCCACGCACGCACACACACAGTGATTAGCATGCTGTTATTTGCATGTGTGTGGTAAATGGTGCGTTTATATACTAGTGCTTTTATCCACAGCGCTTTACGTAGGTTGTGCATTACGTTCACCGATTCATACACAGATGGCAGAGGAAACCAATGCAAGGCACCAACCTGCACATCGGGAGCATTTGGGGTTCAGAGTCTTGCTCAAGGACACTTCGACACTAACTCTGGGGAATCACAGGATCGAACTGGGAACCTCACGGTTCCTCATGGCGTGCGTGCGTGCGTGCGTGCGTGCGTGTGTGTGTGTGTGTGTGTGTGCGCGTGCATAAACGTTATTGTCCAAAATGACATCGGTGCACTGTACAATTTTAAATACAATAGGACAATTTCTAAGTCTCAACCATTGTTTTCTGCATAATGTTCTATAGAAAAGGTTTCATATGACATCAGTACATGTCGGACAACATATGCCGATACAGATATATCTGTGATAGGACATTATCGGCCAATTTTAATATTGGGTAGTAGGGTGCACCCTTGATTGTTTTATGAAAAAACAAATGACAATCGTCCATATTCTTATAACTCTATCTGTCTCACACAAATGTTATTCTTCCAACACGTAACATTACCGTAGGGCAAATCCCTCAACATCCTGATTGATTGCTATTTCTAAACTGCTCTCGAAGAACACGGTCACAGGCAAATGCACAACACAGGAAGACTGTGGTTGAAGCCAGCCATGAGACGGCAATTGATATGAAAGGCAGTGGGTGTCATGCCAAAAATACAGCTGGTTGCCAGTGCCACAAACATTTGTATATCCGTGTGCAAACAATTTTGCGATAAGCTTGCTTTGATAGTTACTAATGGTGTACATACTGATCAACCAAAAAGTCTATTATTTCACTCCGATATTACCAATATTGATATGCATAAACAAAATCGCTTTTGCTAAATGGCCAGCTTAAGTTTGACCTGTATTGATCACTCTGCAGTCAGGTATTGATGGATGACCATACAATTGATGTTGAAGACTTAAATGACATGGTATGGGGGTTTAATTAAAATGTTGGGTTTGTACTAGTACATAGTAAATACTGTATGTAGCCCCTTTGTAAGGAAAGAAGTGATTGTGTCTCTCTCAGAAAAGAAAGCATGTTACTCTAAATCTCATTAGAAACATTGGAGTGGTGGTGGTGCCCAGGTTTTTAGGCTCCACATTCCAGATTACAGGGTAATGTGAAATGGCAGGGACTAGCGGTGGAAGCAACAGCTGGGTCCAGCCACCACAGTGTTTCTGGAACACGCGGCTGCAGACAATGTGAGGATGTCAGAGCCTTTCATGTTCAGGTTGAAGGTTCCTGTCAGGGCAGGGCAGGTCCCAACGTGTCTGACTCCTTCTCGTCACCCTCTCATCCTCTACCTTTGTATGCTCCAATTGTGCCATTACAGGGACCTCTCCATTTAAAAATTCAAACCTGGTGTTTCGTTTTCTACAGTCAACGTGAGCACAAGCGTGTTTGCCTATTTACAGTACATGTATACATCTAACTATAAGCAAGATGTGAAGGGTGAAGCATTTTTTGAAAATAAACGGTATACTGTTGGACATAATAGCCAAGAAACGTGGCTATTTTCTGGCTGATAATTATGAATTAATTTGTTATGCATACAAGTATATCTGCACACATAAAGATGTGTGCGAGCACCCTTTCAAATATGGAGGTGGTACAGTATGGCTTTCAAAATGTTGACCTTGCCTCACAGAACTATAGGCACCCTGCCTCAACCAATATAATGGAGCCTGTTTCAGTAGTAAAGAGCAACCAGGCTGATAATAAGTTCAGCCTCTAGATGTAAATGTCACATGTTGGCTATTGGCTAATGGCTATATTAAGACCACAATGAGTTGCTCACCCAGCGCAGCGTGATTATGAATCCCACCAATGTTCTGGGATAGACCCGCCTTATGATGTGTCTGTACTCTGTACAGTACAAAAATACAAGATTTGTGAGCTGCTGTGATAGGAGAAGGATATCAAATTGAACACAACCACCCTAAAGACTAAATATTGTGTGTATTCCATCGGCATCGAGTGATCTTGGTACAATTGATTTGTTGAAGACTGACTTTCAAATGTACTATACATTTTGTTTTGATTGTATTACTGTATTGTTGTATTGTGCCTTTTGCTTTGGCAATGTAAAAATGTTTTCTCATGCCAATAAAGCTCTTTAAATTGAATTGAATTGCTTCGTTGTAGGCCTATGTAACTGCAAATATATTTGTATTTTTTGTTCATATTCTTTTTATATCCCTGTTCCTACCTATCCTTAACAGAAATGAACCGAAGGTTTATGTCCGATTCATACATCGCCATATGATGGTATTGAGTGCGGAAAATGTTTGATCTACAATCTCACTCTGTGCATCACAATCACACCGCTTTGTGAGCTTGTGGTCCGGCTATTTACATATGACGGGCCATAAATTAATTGCGATGTGTCCACAAAACACAGTAAATGCCAAATGTGTACGTCATTTCTCTTATATCTCTCTCTCCCCTATTTTCTGATCCCACCCCACCCCCCGCTCTCTCCAGCTTCCTTCTACGGTGATGGCTTCGTACAGCTCAAGGCAACGGAGGCGTCCGACCGTAACTCGCTCCGCATTCGCTTCCGAACCTCAAGCGATGATGGCCTGCTGTTCCTCGCTGCTGGTCAGACCGACCACCTCATGGTGGAACTTCATGCAGGTCGCCTGCAGGTTGGTACACCCGTAGCCTCAGTGTGTGTGTGTGTGTGTGTGTGTGTGTGTGTGTGTGTGACTGTGTGTGTGTGACTGTGTGTGTGTGTGTGTGTGTGTGTGTGAGTCTGCGTGCGTGAGTCTGCGTGCGTGAGTCTGCGTGCGTGAGTGTACGTTTGGTAGCATGTACCCACACATAACAGACAGCTACAAACTACATACCCAAAGGCACATACTATGGTGTACACACGTGCAGTGATAATTGCACCTTAAGCTATATCTGTATCTCAGCTGTCGCTCAACAGAACAGAACCATCTGACAGAACCAGCTCACTTGATGTGATTGAACTCCAGGACAGCTGTGTTTTGTCACACTAGGGCATTTTAAAAAGAAGTTAAATGGAAATAGACAAGTAGACAGATCATCATCCAACTGTAACACATCTGTGGCCTCGTGCATAGAACATGAGCGATACCAGAGTTTTGGGTCCCCATTTTGTTTTGTGAGGGTGCCCAATTCAAACTAGTCTCCACACAGAGAGGCCCTTTCGCCATCCCCACCTAGGGTATGGGCGCTGATGACGCAGAGCAGAGAACACGCCGCCAGGGTCCCCCGGTAGGTTTCACTCCTAGTTGTGAGGCGACAGTGCTACCGACTGCCACCGCGCCCCCTGTATTCTGATTTTCTCTTTAATAAAGAGACAATATATTTTCAGGTGGGTTGCACATTTCTTCCAATCAGGAGAGAGTGCATTTTATCAGCTTCAAATGTTCAGTGTTCCAGCTCAAAAGTTTTATGCTTATCCTGTACGAGTTCTCTCTCCTGATTGGATAACAGTGGTATCCCGACCTGAACATATCTTTTAAATGTTTATTAAAGAGCTGTTGAGACAGGGAGACTCCTGTTACTGAACAAACAACTGAATAAACGCTAATGATTACTATCAGAATATAGAGCCAAAGCTGACTTTAGGCTTCAGTCATTATCAGGCAAATGATCAGGTACTTGATGATCAGGCACCTTGCGGTGAAATTCACCATAGAGGAAGAAAGTCTAGTTATGCTCAGGAATTAAGTCTACTAGAATTTCGCCCGGCTTCGCCGGGCTCATCCCAGTGTCGTTGCAGCGCAATATGGGAAGAAGGAATTTTCAGGAGTTGACAGAGTCCACTTCATGTTTCAGCTGTGTTTTTAAACTCAGTAGTGTGCCCTGCACACAGCGCACACTCGCAATTGCAGCTGGAGGGCGACGCGACACACACACACACACACACACACACACACACACACACACACAGAGAGCGATGTGTGGATAAATCAGAGATTTGGGAAATGTGTTCTGAATGGGCCAGAAGATATGTGTGTAGGCTGCAACAATGATTTCATAAAGTGTAGTTTAGTTTTGAACAGGCAACTAATGTAGTGATACACACACACACACACACACACACACACACACACACACACACAGAGCGATGTGTGGATAAATGACTGAGATTTGGGAAATGCGCACGCAAGCACATAATGCACGGCGTTACAGGATTATGTAGGTCACGTGACACACACGGCTTCCACATTTCGCTTCATACTGGGTGAAAGTGTCCTTCCAAAAATTATGTTTTTGCTCGAAATTCTTATTCACAATGACATTGAGTTGAGGTGTTGTTTTTTGGGTAATTGTTGCATAAGCGCTATTTCTCACAGGAGTCCCGTGAGGCGGGCAATCTCCCTCCCCTCCCCTGTGTCTGAAGCAGCTAGCATGGAAGCTATATGGAACCTTTCCCTCCGAGTGCACACAACCATGCCGTTATCCACGCGTCCATCCGATAGCTTTTAATGTAAATGTCCCATCCACTGAGCAAAAGCGATATAAGCGCCTTATTCATTCACACACACACACACACACACACATGCACGCACGCACACACACGGTCGCCTGCAGACCCAGCTCCCAGCGAGTGCTGCTGCTGCAAGCAGTGAGTGTAACAGAGCTGGTGACGTAAGAGGCAGGCAGTGTTGCCAGGTTTGCGAATTGTAAGCGAGTTGTAGTGTATGTAAGTAGCGTGGTTTAAAGGGCTTGTTTGTGGGCTGGTTGGGCTTGTTTCTGACCGTGTTGGGGCAGCAGTGATTCCGTGTTCCGTGTAGGAATGTTTCATAAAAGTATTATTTGCAGAGTAATTAAGACACTTGAAGGGCTAAAAAATAGCCTATGTCAGTTCGGGGAGCGTGCCGAATTTATTTTGCATATAGAGATGTGTGGTGAAAGTGTGGTTCGGTCGGAGATAGAGCACAAAGAATGTCACGTGACACACACGGCTTCCACATTTAGCTTCATACTGGGTGAAAGTGTCATTCCAAAAATTATTTTTTCGCTCGAAATTGTTATTCACAATGACATTGAGTTGAGGTGCTTGTGTTTTTAGGGTAAGTGTTGCATAAGCGCTATTTCGCACTCGAGTCCCGTGAGCCGGGCCATCTCCCTCCCCTCCCCTGTGTCTGAAGCAGCTAGCATGGATTGTGGAACCTTTCCCTCCGATTGCACACAACCATGCCGTTATCCACGCGTCCATCCGATTGCTGTAATGTAAATGTCCCATCCACTGAGCAAAAGCGATATAAGCGCCTTATTCATTCACACACACACACATGCACGCACGCACACACACGGCCGCCTCAGACCCAGCTCCCAGCGAGTGCTGCTGCTGCAAGCAGTGAGTGTAGAGTAGGCGTGGCGCAGAATTAGAAGGGCGCAGCAAATACGACATTGAGGGGTAGAAACCATCCCGGGCGCGTGGTTCATGTAACATGTGTGTCACTGTGAAAGCCTGGCCCCATTAAGTGAACATGGTTGGCGTAGTAGACGCCAACATGACGATTTTGACGTAGGCTGTTGAGGTTGAGCAAGAATAGCGTGTTTCAGAAAAGTAATATTTATTATTATTATGATTATTATTATTAGTATTGTTATTGTGATTATTACATGGATTATTGTTGTGATGTGAGCTTGTGGCTGACTCACTATCTAGAAAATAAAAACATGGCACTTCATTTAAAATAGGTTACAGACCCCTGTTATATGTGCTTATTTTGGGATTATTTTTATAGACCTATTTACTTGTTTCTATGAGACATGGCAACAGCAGCGAAAGGCATCCACGTCTTTCTCTTGTGAAATGCTGAGATTAGAAACGACCATAATTATTTCATTTCTCAACCTTAAAAAAATAATAAAGACATCTCCATAATCCTTGGGAAGTGTGTGTAGCAAAAGTAGTCGGCATTGTCATGGTTGAAAGTATTCATGCAACACTGACGCTGTAAGCTGTGTGATGCTAACGCGCTAACACCGTTAGCATGTTCTGTGTTGGTCAAAGGAAAAAGGATAGATATGAAACTACTGGCCAAAATGTCATTCAAAACACAACACCTAAAATCGGAATGTGATGGTGACCTATTGAGCACAAACAGACAATCATGATTTGCTTGCTGGACCTATAATTAATTTATGTGCATTACATTTGCACCTCGCACATATAAATGAAAAGCAAGATGGATGCTAACGCGCTAACACCGTTAGCATGTTCTGTGTTGGTGAAAGGAAAAAGGATAGATATGAAACTACTGGCCAAAATGTCATACAAAACACAGCACCTAAAATCGGAATGTGATGGTGACCTATTGAGCACAAACAGACAATCATGATTTGCTTGCTGGACCTATAATTAATGTATGTGCATTACATTTCCACCTCGCACATATAAATGAAAAGCAAGAAACCATCCCGGTCGTGTGGTTCATCTAACGCGTGTGTCACTGTGAAGGACTGGCCCGCTTATTCATTCACACACACACACACACACACACACACACACACACACACACACACACACACACACACACACACACACACACACACACATGCACGCACGCACACACACGGTCGCCTGCAGACCCAGCTCCCAGCGAGTGCTGCTGCTGCAAGCAGTGAGTGTAGAGTAGGCGTGGCGCAGCATTAGAAGGGCGCAGCAAATACGACATTGAGGGGTAGAAACCATCCCGGGCGCGTGGTTGATCTAACGCGTGTGTCACTGTGAAGGACTGGCCCCATTAAGTGAACGTAGTTGGCGTAGTAGACGCCAACATGACGATTCTGACGTAGGCTGTTGAGGTTGAGCAAGAATAGCGTGTTTCAGAAAAGTAATATTTAAACAGTAAATAAGACATTTTTGGCGAATGCAATGTAGTCTATGTCTTTTGTGGGAGTGTGCAGGTTTTATTTTGCATAGAGAGATGTGTGGTGGAAGTGTGGCTCCCAGCGAGTGCTGCTGCTGCAAGCAGTGAGTGTAGAGTAGGCGTGGCGCAGAATTAGAAGGGCGCAGCAAATACGACATTGAGGGGTAGAAACCATCCCGGGCGCGTGGTTCATGTAACATGTGTGTCACTGTGAAAGCCTGGCCCCATTAAGTGAACATGGTTGGCGTAGTAGACGCCAACATGACGATTTTGACGTAGGCTGTTGAGGTTGAGCAAGAATAGCGTGTTTCAGAAAAGTAATATTTATTATTATTATGATTATTATTATTAGTATTGTTATTGTGATTATTACATGGATTATTGTTGTGATGTGAGCTTGTGGCTGACTCACTATCTAGAAAATAAAAACATGGCACTTCATTTAAAATAGGTTACAGACCCCTGTTATATGTGCTTATTTTGGGATTATTTTTATAGACCTATTTACTTGTTTCTATGAGACATGGCAACAGCAGCGAAAGGCATCCACGTCTTTCTCTTGTGAAATGCTGAGATTAGAAACGACCATAATTATTTCATTTCTCAACCTTAAAAAAATAATAAAGACATCTCCATAATCCTTGGGAAGTGTGTGTAGCAAAAGTAGTCGGCATTGTCATGGTTGAAAGTATTCATGCAACACTGACGCTGTAAGCTGTGTGATGCTAACGCGCTAACACCGTTAGCATGTTCTGTGTTGGTCAAAGGAAAAAGGATAGATATGAAACTACTGGCCAAAATGTCATTCAAAACACAACACCTAAAATCGGAATGTGATGGTGACCTATTGAGCACAAACAGACAATCATGATTTGCTTGCTGGACCTATAATTAATTTATGTGCATTACATTTGCACCTCGCACATATAAATGAAAAGCAAGATGGATGCTAACGCGCTAACACCGTTAGCATGTTCTGTGTTGGTGAAAGGAAAAAGGATAGATATGAAACTACTGGCCAAAATGTCATACAAAACACAGCACCTAAAATCGGAATGTGATGGTGACCTATTGAGCACAAACAGACAATCATGATTTGCTTGCTGGACCTATAATTAATGTATGTGCATTACATTTCCACCTCGCACATATAAATGAAAAGCAAGAAACCATCCCGGTCGTGTGGTTCATCTAACGCGTGTGTCACTGTGAAGGACTGGCCCGCTTATTCATTCACACACACACACACACACACACACACACACACACACACACACACACACACACACACACACACACACACACACACACACACACACACACACATGCACGCACGCACACACACGGTCGCCTGCAGACCCAGCTCCCAGCGAGTGCTGCTGCTGCAAGCAGTGAGTGTAGAGTAGGCGTGGCGCAGCATTAGAAGGGCGCAGCAAATACGACATTGAGGGGTAGAAACCATCCCGGGCGCGTGGTTGATCTAACGCGTGTGTCACTGTGAAGGACTGGCCCCATTAAGTGAACGTAGTTGGCGTAGTAGACGCCAACATGACGATTCTGACGTAGGCTGTTGAGGTTGAGCAAGAATAGCGTGTTTCAGAAAAGTAATATTTAAACAGTAAATAAGACATTTTTGGCGAATGCAATGTAGTCTATGTCTTTTGTGGGAGTGTGCAGGTTTTATTTTGCATAGAGAGATGTGTGGTGGAAGTGTGGCTTGGTCGGAGATAGAGCACGAATGAACGGCCAGGTGCTCATGCACCCCTGTCTATTAGGGTAGCAGGATGATATCGTAATTGACATATTAATGCATTTTTCAGTATCCCTTATTCCAAAACATGCAAAACTTTTGCCCCAAACCAAATAGTACAGTAGCCTACTTGTAGATAATGACTAGCATACAGTAGGTACCGGTATTTCACCATGGTTTCACACAATACCGGGTCATAATCAAATGCAGAGAGTATTTTTGCTTCGCGTCATAGATAGGTTTTAATTTAGATGATTAAATGTCCATAACTATATAAATTGACAACTAAAAACATGAACATAAGCTGTCTTTCCAAAGAATTATGCCTTTGACTGTATGTACATTCACATCAATAAATAAAGAAGGTTCCGTTTATGATTCTTAATTCTGGCCTAAGATCCAAAGGCTGTTATGTTATAATTTCTTCACCTACATAGGAAGACTGACCTTGTTTAGGAAGGGTTTATGTTCCAAGCAGGATGCCTGCACTATTTAGGGCATAGCAGGGGAGCTTTGCTGACAGGGTTCCTTCAAGACTGCTACGAAAGACTTCTGCAAGCAGCTTTGTCAGGCTAAATAAGCACACAAAAATGGACAAATGTTGTAATGCACATATGACACATTGAGGAGAAACATTTCAGAACATCCTGAGATATGTATATACTTTTAGTTCAGTTACACTCAGCATCACACTGGAGAAACATTTGCCGTTAGTCCTGAAGTGAGTCACACTATTATGACTGCTTTGCTTTGCATTGTTTTACTTCAGTGAGCATGATTGAATCCCTTGTATCGCTATTCGACACATTTAATTGTTATGCTAGTTTACTTTGCAGATGTTGGTCACTTCACTTGTTCTCATGTTTTTGTTACTTGGATTAGTTTTTTCTTGACCAAACAATGTTATTGAGATAGCATGTTGCTTTTAGACAGATTCTAGGTTCATTGTGTTTGCCTGGATTCCTGGGATACTAGTTTCTTTGAGCCACTACATTGTTCTCTCTGCATTCTAACTAAAGGTGACTTTTTACCTTGTTGTTTATTGGCTAGAATTCATGCTTACTCTTCTTATTCCGATCTCACACTTCTAAGTTGCTATGGAGAAGAGCTTCTGCCAAATGCCTAAATTGTAACTCTATTTGTAATTGCCCAGCCCCCCCTCCCACCCTAAACTGGCATACCGTAGGTCACCATATAAACTTCCCCACTAAAGTTTGTCCTCAGGCTTTGGATCTCATTCCAAGTGAGTTAGAGATGTGCACTATTACCCTGAAAGCCTTGCTTGAAATGCAGAGACACAACAGCAAGCCTTGACAAGCGTGTCGTCTAAATGCCGGATTACCCAGAGATGGTGACATGAGGCTCCAAGAATATAGCTAAAGGCTAAAAGATACATAATAGCGGTCTTCCTGCTGGGAGACACACACAAAGATCACTGTTCTAAACATCAGGTGACATAGTGGAATGTAAGCATAGCACTCTGGGAGTTTGCAAATAATCATATCGTCATTGTCAGGTGGAAACCTTCAATGGTTAAATATTTATAAAACCCACAGACGGACTCATCCACTTCCAACCTGTTGTCTGTATTTTGAGCATGTGTAGTGTAGGTGAAAGTTTTCAAAAAGATTAAAAATAGAAAATTCAATGTGTTTACTCTTTTATGTCATACTTGTGGGATTTATTTAAGAGAAGCTGTTAATGCCACCATTTATTATTTTTCAAACTCAGTATTTAAATAATGCTTCTGTGGAAAAAAAACAATAAACAAAGTTATTTATATATATATATATATATATATATATATAAAGAAATTAAAAAAAGATTAAAAATGTATCAACTTGTAGATGAGTTATTTTCACTACTTTTGCACAACATTATCATAAAGTATTTAAAAGTAGGGTATTCGTTTATGAAAAGGTAAATATGGAGTTACAAGGTTAATGCCTGACGGCGGGCAATTTACTATGTCAAACAATTAATGTCTAGTGAATTATTGCAGTTTAGAGCTTTGATTATTTGTATTTTTCAAGTTGAGTTCTGATTATTGCAAAAAGAACAAAAAAAACTTCAAAAATATGTTGATATAACAATAACACAAATCTTTATTTTCATGTTTGCAGTTTGTTTACTTTTATAATTCATGAAGACAGCACTTTAAATTGCTTATTTGCGTTATTTATGGTATCACTCAACATTAAAACATGGCAAAAACTGTTAGGAAAACAAAAGCACATATCTAAATAGACACAGGTGACAGACTTGGCTACATTGCGATGTATGACAGGATAACAGTGTTGTGAGCTCAGGGCTGTTACTCAATCAGGAAGATAAATCTCAGGAAGAGGACTGCGTGTTTTTCTGTTGTATTAATAAATGTGGCAAGACTTTATATGAAGGTCTGGTCTATTAATGCATTTGCACTTTTGCACTTTTTTGAAAGCAAGGAATATGTATAAAACTTTTCTCTAGTCTTTAGTGAGTGGACATTTTTCAGTTAGTGACACCATTTCCCTATGACAAATACACAAGGTTGTAATTACATGTAGTACAGTTACATGTGTACAGTTACATGTAGTACAGTTACATGTGTACACTACAGTTGCATGTAGTACAGTTACATGTGTACAGTTACATGTGTACAGTTAGTGACACCATTTCCCTATAACAAATACACAAGGTTGTAATTACATGTAGTACAGTTACATGTAGTACAGTTACATGTGTACAGTTACATGTGTACAGTTAGTGACACCATTTCCCAGGCTATGACAAATACACAAGGTTGTAATTACATGTAGTTGTTGCCTTGCATTGTACCCCTATTCACGTGCAACTTGTAATCTATTGGTTTTCTTTCTAACCCTCAGGTGAAATTGGAACTTGGATCAGGGGAGCAACTATTGCATTCCGAGAGAAGCACCCAGCTCAATGACCTGGCCTGGCACGTTGTGGAGGTCCACCATGACGAATACAATGTCACTCTGACCGTGGACAAGAACTCCCAAACGAGTCTGAAGGTGCCAGGGCACCATTTTGATCTCGACATAGCAGATGGTCTCTATGTCGGGGGCTCAGGTGGTCTGGACAAACTCTACCTGCCGAGTGACCTGACCGGCTTCCGTGGCTGCATGGACGAAGTGACCTTCAACGATCACGACGTCTTGTCATCTCTGAGGCCTTACACAGGATTCAAGAGCATCCATGAAGTCTCTCTGGGCTGTAGTCCACAGTTCTTTGCCAGTGAGGAGGACCCCATTAGCTTCTTCAGTTCTAAGGCCTATGTTTCTCTACCACCTTGGAGAGCGCAGCAAGAGGGAGTGTTTGAGTGTGTCGTGCACACTTCAGCAAAAGAGGGGATTATCCTGTACAACTCTGCCAGAGAAGGGGATTTTGTGGCCGTGGAGATCCAGGAAGGTTTGCCGGTGGCATTGGTGGGGAAAGGCGGAACCAAAACAGAGCTTCGGTCACTTACATTCATCAATGATAAGAAATGGCACACTGTCAAATTGTACTTCAATTCAAAAAGCCTCCAGCTGACTGTGGATGAAGAGATGGTGAAAACAAATATTGGCTCTCGCTCCAAGGGCATTCAGCTTAGAGGTCCTCTTTTTATTGGAGGCATTGATGATAGCACAAGGTCAGAGGTCAGAAAGATGGGGCTACTCTCTGTGTCTGGAAAGCGTGTGCGAGGAGGGTCACTGAAGGGGTGTTTAAGGAACATCAGAGTCAATGGTGTTATGATGGGTCTCCCCGCTACAGTAGTCACCAAGGATATCTCAGTTGGCTGTGAACCAGAGAAAGATCCAGAGCCATCAACCACCATGAGTCCAACCGCTCTTCCGGGTTTCCAGTTCCATCCAGTGACCCCAACACCAGCACTTTACACTTCCACACTGGCAAGGGGCTTGGACAAGAGGTATGGGTCTAACTTTGTGCATCTTAGGAATCTTGTTGTCCCAGAAGGTGGTCGAGCATCCCTTGAGTCTAAACATATCAAGGTTCTCTTAGATTTCAAGAAACTTGGCATTCGACAGTCTCAAATTATGTTCAGAATTAATGAACAGCCAGTGCATGGTCAGATTAGACTTGATGTTGACCAGGATCAGGAGGAGAACACCTTCAGCATGTTGGACCTCTGGCATGGCCGGGTCATGTATATCCATGGAGGCTCGGAAGACCCAGATGATGCCTTCATGTTTTCAATATATTCAAGTAGTAGGAAGCAAGTTCCGGATTACTTAAAGGGGAATGCATTGTACTGCTTCAACATTACTGTAACCCCCACCAACGATGCGCCAGAGTTGAGTCTCCCCGAAGGGAATCTCTTTGTCCTGTTGGAGAACTCAAGGAAACACCTAACCACAGACGTTCTGAAGGCCACAGACATTGACAGCAACCAGACCAAACTCATCTTCTCTGTGCTGGGGAACTTGAATGCGGATGCAGGATATCTGGAGGTTGAAAAAAGCCCTGGCTCTGCAGTGTCAATGTTCTCTTATTCAGAGTTAGAGGAAATTAAGGTATACTATGTTCACACTGGTGTGAGAAACTCAAGGATTGTGCTAAGGGTTAGTGATGGGGAAAGGGTTAGCAATACTGTGGTACTTCGGGTCATGGCCATAGCTTTGGAATATAAGATCTCCAACAATACAGGCATTGAGGTCACTCAAGGAGAGTATACTGTTATTGGTTCAAAGCAATTGGCTGTGCAAGCAAATGCAGTGAAACAGGTCATAGATGTCCGTTATGATGTAACCGAACCCCCTCAGTATGGAGAACTTCAGAGGCTTCACTCAAGTGGTGAATGGAGGACCACAGACTCATTTTCTCAAAGGCTTCTTGACAAAGAGCGTCTGAGGTATATTAGCACTTTCCAAGAAATCCAGACATCCAATACAACCGATTACTTTAAGTGCAAGGTTACTGTGGCTAACAGAGCAACCACTGAACTGTTTTTCCTAATCACTGTGAAGTGGGTGAAGTACAGCCTAGAGCGGAATGTAATGGCAGATATGGACAAAGAGAGGGAAATGACACTGGACTCCGAGCATCTTCATGTCACAGCTGAAGGGGCAGCTCTCTCAGAGGATGAGCTCTTCTTCAGGGTTCTCACTATACCAAAGAAAGGAAAACTCCTGCTTGATACTAAAGTATTATCGAAGAACTCTACCTTCAGCCAAAGAAATGTAACAGATCGACAGGTACACTATGTGCTAGTGGACCGACCTCATGAAGACACGAGTGACAAGTTCAAATTTCACGTGTTTTCCAAACATGTTCAGTCACAAAACTATGACTTCCAAATCTCCATAAAAGCTGACATCAATAGCGCTTTCATGACAAGTAACGGACTCTCAATTCTGGAGGGGGAAAGTAAGTTGATTACAAAGGATGAATTATTTGCAGAGACTTTGAGTACAAAGGATATGTTTTACACTGTCATAAGCAGTCCGAAACATGGAAAACTAGCCCGAATTAGTCAATCAAACTCTAATGCTAGTTATAGCAACATCCTCACATTCAATAACAAGGACATATTAGATGAACGTATCATGTACATTCATGATGACAGTGAATCGACCCAAGATGAATTCACGTTCATAGCCTCCACCAGTCAAGAGTTCAAAACGTCAATTGCTGAGGATGAAATTGGGTCCAAAGAAGGAATGTTCAACATATCCATCCAGCTAGTCAATGACCAAAAGCCAGTACGTGTTATTGACAAAGTTTTCCATGTAGTAAGAGATGGACAGAGATTACTTACAAGAGATGACCTGTGTTACCATGACGCAGACACTGATTTTGATGATGGCCAATTAATTTACACCCGTCGCGGAATCCCGATGGGAGACCTGGTTCTGGTTAATGACACTTCTCAACGGCTGTTCCAGTTTCACCAGAGGGACTTGGATGAGAAACGAGTGTTGTTTGTCCACAATGGCGCGAGCACTGGAAGGTTTGTGCTCTTTGTCTCGGACGGGAAACATTTCGTCTCGAGTCTCTTGGACGTCAGCGCTCACGACCCGTTCTTGAAAGTTGGCAACAACACCGGCTTGTTGGTTCAGAAGGGCAGATCGTTCAACCTTTCCACCAGTAACTTCAGTGTCATTTCAAACTTGGACATCAGAGATGATCACGAGGTGGTCTTCAAAGTGTATGAAGCCCCTAAGCATGGGGGACTGTATCTCCAAGACACACATGTGGAATCATTCACACGGTCTGACTTAAAGAAGAGTTTGATTTCCTATCAGCACGATGACAGCAAATACTTGTCAGACTCCTTCAATTTGACAGTGACAGCCAAAGGCGTTGACCTTTCTGCAAGAGTCAGTGTGAAGGTTTACTTGGAAAGTCACCAGAGACCACCCATTGTGCAGCACAGCAACAGTCTATTGGTAGAGGAAGGGAAACCAGTTAAGATTGATGAAACTAAACTGGAGGTAAGTGTTTGTCAAAGACACTGAAAAATATTTATATACAGTACAAATAAGGTTATTGGCAAGTAATTTTTTTTTGTTGTTACTGTTCCAGGTCACTCATGAGGACAACCTGCCATCTGAGATCGTATTCACAGTTAAGGCAGCCCCTTCTCACGGCTTTCTCACGAGGTTTGTCGAGGCGGAAGAGCGATACGCAGGAAGCAAACGGTCTCCCATTCGGACATTTTCGCAAGCCGACATAAATGCTGGAAGCATTCAGTACATGCAGCTGGATCCCAACGAGGTCAACGACACCTTTACCCTGGACGCCACCAACGGGGTGACAAATGTCAACAGCATCAAGATTTCAGTTGATATCATCCCACGCCTCATACCACTACAGGTGTCCAATTTCACAGTAAACGAGGGTGCCTCCAAAGCATTAACACAGGAAGTGCTAAAGGTCACCAACCGACACTTTGGTGGAGTCAATTTCCTGTATAGTTTGACCGGGCTCCCTCAGCATGGTCACATTGAGCACTCTCGTTACCCAGGTGTGGGCATAACCTCTTTCTCCAGGAGGCAGGTAAGATATTTGTAACGCATCAGAGATCTATCATGGCAACATTTTCATTGATGTTTCTTCCTCCTTTCTTTTTAAATTATTATAATATATTAAAAAAATATTTAGGCTTTTAATTCATTAAATTAAAAAATTAAATTAAAAGTTTAATTTTGGTCTTTAAATATGACTTTTTGAAATCATACAGTACAATAGGCAGGGTTCCCACAGTCATTGAAATTCCTGGAAATGTATACAGTATTACAAAATACGTTTTCCAGCTGGAAAAGGTTTGGAATTAATCAAGAATCCTGGAATTAATCAAAAAATTCTGAAAAATAATAAAAAGTAGTTTTTCGCCAAACGGCTTACGTGATTGCAGCCTATTGTGTACCGGACATGACAAAAATAACGGATCTACAAGCTCACAACATGCTGCAGCGTGATCCGCCCTAGGATAGGCGTGTCAAAGATTTGGCACGAAATTTGGCATGTAATTTTATTATACCATTATATATTCTATGCTTTATTCTTGCTACACTGCCTGTCTTTGGGCGCATTGCACATAGAAGTAAGAGAGTCAGCATTTCTCTGAATTATTGTTATATAGGTCTGGAAATTGGTTTAAATATTCTGGAAAGGTTTTGGAAAAGTTTTAGAAATACATTGGTAAAAATGTGTGGGAACCCTGTATGGGGGGGATTTCTGATCTGCAATGCATTACTTCTCTGTCAGGTCCTAATCATTTTCACCTCATTTCACAATCACAGGTGGAGCATGAGTTTATTTACTATGTCCACGACAGCAGTGAGACCTTGGATGACAACTTCACTGTTGTGGCCAATGACACCGGCCTGAGAAAGCAGAGCATGGCGAGGACATTGTTCATCCAAGTTACAGCCGTCAATGATGAACCTCCTGTTATTATTGCCAACAGGGTCCTCAGGGTGAGTATGCGATGCTGGCCTATATTTAAACCACAGGCTATTTTGCTTCTGGCCCCATGGCTTCGTGTCAGACTAGCTTCATGTGGGTAGATCTCTAAATTGCCACGGCTGACTAGCTGGGGTAAAGTATGTTAGCTATGCGGAGGAGGATTCAGTGGGTCTGGCAATGCAGAACAGACATGAAAATAATTGTGAGGCCCCAGCCTGCTTCACATAATCACAGGGAGGAGACAAAGCATTAATGGTTAACCCATTCTGACCGGGCACCCATTTTGGTGTTAGCATCATGTTATGCTTTACCTATTGAAAAATAGCAGATCTACAAGCTCATATCGCGCCACCGAGTGGCGCGATACGAGCTTGTAGGTCTGCTATTTTGAAAAAAATTGAAAAATTCGAAGAACGACTGACATTTTTAGAATCTGATCTCAGGTCAGAATGGGTTCATCAGACCAGTGTGTGTCCAGTGGAAACCTCGTATGAATCTGATCTCAGGTCAGAATGGGTTAATTTATCACTTTTGGGCGGTCTGTTAAATGGCGCATTTAATGTATACTGGTTTGTTTGGACTGGAGTTGTCTGGAAGTTACTTATAGTTACAGTGTCATGCTTCTTATGGAACAAAAAAGGGTTCAAATACATTTCTATATATGGACACTTAAGTTGATACTACTGAAAATATAGACCCATTTGCTTGAATTCCATATACTCATAGATGTCCTGTGGTTGAGTGACCTGCTGATATATCTTGGAAATAGCACACTCATGACCTTGTGGCCTCCTTTGCAGTTGTCTGATCTCTATTTTCTGTCTCTCCTCACTATTATTTACAAAACATAGTCAAAACCTAGAACAGTATATGGGACCGTGTCTGAAACACTGGAGGGATTAAAATTATGAGCACCATTACAGGAATGGTGGTCTATAAATAACAATGATTGAATGACATTTGTGGTGAAAGGGTTAATTTACCACCAATGCATTCCACGTCATTAACAGAATACTATTGCATTTGCTTACAATTTACATTGTCCTTAGCATTGACTAAGGAATAGTTATTGTCATGTCTATAAATATGCAGCCGCATATATTTAATTTAGCTGGAGGAGAGTTTTCATACAGCCAATTCTCAAGATTTGATCCATATATAAGATGTTGTAGTTGTTCACTTTTGGTTAGCACAATGCATATCCAAATGTCTGCTAGAGAGAGAGAGAGAGAGAGAGAGAGAGAGAGAGATATGGAAGGCCTAAACTATTAGGCTGAAGTACAGAGCACTACTTTGAAGCATGTTTTACCAAAGGCCTTTGGGCACCCACATACCATAGGGCTGTTCTGAAGAGCAGAGCCGTGTACACTTAACCCATTCTGACCGGGCACCCATTTTGGTGTTGGCATCATGTTATGCTTTAGCTATTGAAAAATAGCAGATCTACAAGCTCATATCGCGCCACCGAGTGGCGCGATACGAGCTTGTAGGTCTGCTATTTTTGAAAATTTCGAAGAACGACTGACATTTTTAGAATCTGATCTCAGGTCAGAATGGGTTAATCAGACCAGTGTGTGTCCAGTGGAAACCTCGTATGAATCTGATCTCAGGTCAGAATGGGTTAACTTGACTGTAATGTACTAAATCCTAACTTGGTTTGATACATCTAGAAGTGGAGCAGGTGCGCTTCCTCTGCTTGCCTTATTTGGCCACGGGTGCTCAGCGAACAATTTATACTCTGATAAGAAAACCAACTCCATTTTCTAAATTGAATTATCTGTAAGCATCCTCAATAAGTCTTCTCATAAGGAAAGATGACAGACCAGTGAGGTAGTTAATGTTTAAGCTCTTATTGTTTTGACTAGGGACACAAGTTGACTTGTCCCTAGGAAACTGTCCACAAGGTGGCTCTCTACCACCACACCTTTTGTATTGCATCCTTTCTTCTTTGTTTTTTCTTTACGTTCTTTTCATTCTCAGTTGCAACAAATCACATCTTAATTTACTGTTTGATTACATAAAATTGTTTTCGTACAATTACATTGATATTCTCAAGTGTTAATTGAGAGACACATATCCTTTGCTGTTCTTATGATAAATTATGAAATATAGACCAGATGGACATAATGGCTTCTCTGTGATTTGTGGTCACAGGGTGCTTCCTCTCCGGCGCACACCACGCAATAGAATACACTGAGCAGGAAATACATACAATATATTGTAGTCAAGTCAACATATTTTTGTGTGTGTATGTACAAATGTAACCAAATGGACCCGTCCACTTGGTTACAATGGTACACTCGAGTTTAATCAAGACTGAGGATTTCACTGTGTATGTGCTATCATATTGACATGCTGACTGCGCTGTGCTCTTCATTTCTGTGCACATATATATCACCCTGTACCGGATGACCAGTATAGGGCCCTGCAGTGTTATGAGAATTGAAAGGGAGTCTTAATGAGCTGTGGAAATGGATCTTATGTGGGGTTTTTTTACTTTGAAATGGATGAGTCACCCTGTTGTTTGTCTGAGTTATACCGCTGGGATGTCCCGTGAAGAGACTGATTACCAGAGGTGTAGTCGTATAGGAACCCAGACAGAACACACACACACACACACACACACACACACACACACACACACACACACACACACACACACACACACACACACACACACAGTAAAATCCACAGTGTTACTCTAACTCTGGTTGAGTAAGAATGTAAGCCAATGGACCCTCAATTGGTCCATGTGTGCGTTACAAGTGGTTTTTTTGACACCGAGTGGTTTTACTGTGTATGCTGACACACAGACACAGCTGACGCAGAGCTTTGACCATCGTGCGATGCCTGCATTTGTTGTACACACAACCACACAAGCACTTAAAGATGTTTGTTCTCCCATGTGCACGGTGGAGGATTGTGGGTGGCCGACTGGCCGGGTGCTAATGGATGAAGGACGCCATGCAGTGAAGTCATAGGAAGTCAATGCTAATTAGTTTGACTTGTGATGCATTCGGAAGAAAGCGTGTTGCTTGAGGTTTGATGTAATTGTGATGTAAGCGGATTCAGGTTTTTTTTGTAAAGGAAATGGAGATACAGGCACAGCAGATAACTTCATCATTCATTAATCACTTGTCTTAGACCATAATACTTTACTGACTGGCGTCTCCCAAGGGCCTGTTCTTGGAATCCTCTTTTTTTCCCCCCCCTCTACAACACATGTCTTTGCGGAAAATACTACCTATCTACCAGCTCACAACACATTGCATCGCGAGGCATTGTGAACTTGTAGATCTGGTATTTGTGCAGAATGATTGCCTATTACGTATGCCATGCCCAGAATAGTGACGCTAGTGTTCCAAGGGGTTAATATGAGAATGTGTCTATGTGACCGTCCTGTGACCGACTACAGGAGCGTGTCATTTGATGTCTACCACTTTACGATTCAGTGCTCCCTGTGTTCTTTGTGTCGATTCCACTGGACAAGCTAGACAGACGCGCTCGCCTCGAGGCTTTTGGACATACTTGGGAGGAAGCCATAATTGTCTCGGCGTTGCTGCGTCCGCATCTTGTCGTTTACAGTGCACAGCATCTTGTCATGTACAGTGTGGTGTGTCCGCGTCTCGTTTGCAAATGCACGGCTATATTTAGTCACGTCATGTCATGTGCAGTGCGATGTTTCCACGTGTTTGAGTATGATGCCTAAAGAGAGATGGAGCCAGATGCATTTCCTTCAGGTTAACCTTTTGATGCAGATGAGTGAGCATTTATCTGCATCTTTCCTAGTTATTTTTGTGGTATTTATTTTGTTGAGGCCAGGCTGTCCCATTACGCTTTGCATTTAATAGTATGTATTTCCATCAAGAAAGATAATTCACTGTGTGCGTGCTGTGCGTGCGGGTGTCTATGGGAAGGATTATTGAGGGGCATCTGTCTCTGTCACTACTCTGTTCCATCCATACAAACCAGATAAAAACAGTGATTCACAGTTTCGAAATATGTGTGAAACTGTCGAATACAAATGTGACAATAAGGGAAGGGCACAACCGACTTCATGAGGTGCCAGCCAACAAGTGTATGATTAAATTCCTGCTAAATTGCAATTTAGTGAGTGATAAACTCAGACACCTTCCTTTGTCAGGCTTAAACACTTAAAATACATACTAGGCTACTATCAATAACGGGCCATACATAAACCCTCCAGACCAGGAGGCTTTTAGTTTGTTTACAATATAATTTATAATCCATAATCCACCACTTTATATGGTGGATTATGGATTATGAATTGTCCCTTTTTGTGTTCAGGTATGGGTGGCTTCTGTGACGGAGATCAGACCTGAGGATCTGAGTGTTCAGGACTTGGACACTCCACCAGAGGAGCTGTACTTCATGGTGACTCCACCCAGTAATGGCCACCTGGCCCTGAAGAGTGCCCCGATGAAGCCACTGCTCAACTTCACACAGGCTCATATAGACCTGGGACAGCTGCTGTTTGTTCACAAAGGTAACGACTGTCTCCCCGTTGCTGGTTTGCACGCACGCACAGTCGCACACACATGTCTCTCTCACACACACACACACACACACACACACACACACACACACACACACATGTCGGGGAAAATATTGTACATCTGTTGTGATTAGTTGTTATTCCTCTTGACTCCACTAGAGCGTGCTGTTTAGATTTGCAAAGAAGTGTTGGCCTTGCAGTCCATTTCTGAACTTGATAGACTATGATGTATTGAATAACTATGTCGTCTAGCAATGTGCCTAAATTACTTGTTGATCCCAGTAGGAATAAATGTTAGGTTGAGGTGTTTAATAGCCTGGCGCTGTTGAGTTATTATGCCAGATAGGCTCTGCAAACATTTGATGGTGTTAGCCTTAAATAGACTTCTGCTTACTGATGTTAATCTGCTTCAGCTTTGCCTCAACATGTACCATCATCAAAGGTTCCCTTACGGAAAAGGATATGTCTTTCACACATTGCTTTCTGCCATTACACACACCCAAGCCACGCACATTGATTGTTCTAAAATCTAGATGTGAAGGCAGATCGGCAGATATCACACTTTATTGTATCTGTAGTTTGCAGAAAGCACACACCGCTGTTTTTTTCACCCAAGTAAGATGCAAATAGAATACCTCACAAAAATAGCATTGCAACAATCATACAACAGTAGCGGTTAGAAACTTGTATATTTACAATTTATCCACAGTGACTTACAACGGCTTGTTTAATTTATAATGCAAAGAAAAAAGTATGTTATATGAAGTAACTAGCCGCAATTTGCAACACTAGATTTTCTTATAATGGATTGAATCTAGAGTTGCAATAACCTTGACAGCCACATTGAAATTTCTGATCTGCTTGTATTAAACAATGTTAAACTCAA
Organism: Protomyctophum bolini; assembly: GCF_963924005.1. Taxonomy (NCBI): domain Eukaryota; kingdom Metazoa; phylum Chordata; class Actinopteri; order Myctophiformes; family Myctophidae; genus Protomyctophum; species Protomyctophum bolini. Next base: position 12,958,747 of record NC_137867.1, on the reverse strand, counting down.
GTTTGAATGATCCTCTTTCAATCTGCAATCTGCGTGGCTGTCGCTCCTCATCCGGTCTCTAGCTATATTATAACTCTATGGACGGAACATAAATTATACTTGATGGGCTGCAGCTGTGCGTGCACCAGCAGGCTCTGCTGCCGTGATCGTGAGCGCTCCCTGCGTTCTTATGACAGCGACTGCAGGTGTGGTTTTGAGGACAACCGCTTTGAATTGCTATTATTGTTCACACACAACAGAAATCAAGGATTATTATATTTCAAGGGCGAGAGATCACAATAAAAATCCTAAGCATTCTTCCTCTCCACACTGGGAGAAAAACAGCATCTGAAAGTTTGATGGTGCATTTTTACAGTTGTGCAGTTAGAATTTTTCCATTGCATCTTACGAGAGGTGGGGTTCATGTTGTGCCCGGCCTGTGCGCATGCTTATCAGTGTGACGTTGTCTGATAAGGCGTCTAATGCAACTCTAGATTCAACCCAAAATATAGTATTGCAAATTGCGGCTATGAAGTAACTAGTATAGCAGGCAGGTAGCATTAACCTACAGTTTTAATATGCTTACAAGGGAAGGCTACCCACCCTTTTTTGTTTGTTTTTTTTTCCTCACAAAGGAGCCATGTCTGGAGGGTTCAACTTCCAGGTTAACGATGGGATCAACTTTACCCCCAGGCAGATCTTCAGCATCACTGCCAGTGCATTGGTCCTCAGCCTGGAGAGCAATCATCCTCTCAAAGTGTTTCCAGGTAAAACCTCTTCTTTCTTTTTTTTTATCACTGTGGTTTTATTTCTCTCCAAGATTACACCACATAGAGGAACGTAAAAGTCCCTCTTTAATCCATTCGCTTCCTTTTCAGGTCAGAGAAGTGTGTGTGTGTATGTGTGTGTGTGTGTGTGTGTGTGTGTGTGTGTGTGTGTGTTTCCAGGTAAAACCTCTTCTTTCTTTTTTTTTTATCACTGTGGTTTTAGTTCTCTCCAATATTACACCACATAGAGGAACGTAAAAGTTCCTCTTTAATCCATTCTCTTCCTTTTCAGGTCAGAGAAGTGTGTGTGTGTGTGTGTGTGTGTGTGTGTGTGGGGTTTTGAGGACAACTGCTTTGTCCGTGCGCGTGTGCATATACCACACCTCGCTGTATGTGCTTGCTCTCTGGTGTCCAGTCCACACTGTGGGGGACCTACAGAAGCTAAAGAAATACCCAAATTCCTGCTTCTTACTCTTCATCAGAAGCATTTATAGGGTAGGCCATGCGGGGCTGGGTAGTCATGGGGCCAGGGCTGAGCCAAAAGAAAAAGTAATAAAAAGGACATCTTAGCGTCTTTGGGCCGGTGAATACCACAAATGCCAGGGCTGATTTTCTGTGCCAGTCCGCGCCTGGGCTAGGCAATTATAAGCTTTTAGCTTCAGCCTATACCTTTTCGGGCCACTCAAGTGTCTTGTATAATGTATTGTTATACATGCTTGTTAAGAAAGGTCTGAAATAAACTAAACTATGTCTAGCTTTTTCTTTCCCTGTGCTAGTCTGACAAATGCATTTGCTGCATGCTGCAAGGAAACATAACCTGACTGTCTATTAAGGCTTGAAAAATCATTTGGAACTTTTAACTGGAACACTTACCGTAGTTCCAAAATATGACTTCACCCAACTCCCAGACTAGTGCATCACAAGCTGCAGTCATTGCTTTATTTAGGGAACTTAATAATTTCCCCTTTGAAAATACTTGGTCTAAAAATAACCTTAACATCTTTTTTGGTCAGTCTTCATGTTGGCTAAGTCGACTGGTTTGTGAGTTAGATAGCGAGGCCTGCAAACAGCCAACTGGCACGATCCACTGTTTCCAGTCACTGGGTGAGTGGGTGCTTGAAGACTTGCAACTGAGTGGCAGCTTTCTTTTCCCTCTGCACCAGTGTGCCTGGCAGGGAACAGAGGTTGGTGGCACGGGAGGCTTTTGACAATGAGTGGCTTTGATGCTAGAGAGGAGAAGGGTGAAGAAGGGAAGGGGGAATGCCTTCACATTTTCACTGGGATAGAAGCATTTGCTATTTACCACAGATTTTAGGGGCCTTGTGGAGAAAAACAAACGTTAGCACAAACGAGGAAGCACAAATGAGGAAGCTTGTTTATTCCAATAAAAATTCTGATAGCATATACTTACTTAAAATAAACAAGCTGTCTCTGCGATATTGTCGGGGAGGTGTCTCTGTATCGTTTTAAGATACAGATTTAGCTAAGTCCTGCCCCATGTGGGAGCTAACTATCTCCGTAGACAACACTTTGATAACTTCGGCCCCAACAGCAAAAAAACCTTGGTCAGCTCTCGTTCAAAGCACACATTACAGCTTTCACTCGATCCTGTTGGTTTACACTCTATAACATACAACGAATTAGACTGTTCCTCACGCAGGAGTCAGCCTAGCTCCTTATCCAGACAACAGTCATGTCAAAACTTGACTATTGTAACTCCCTCCTTACTGGCCTACTGGCATGCACGCTCTCCAACTAACAGCAGTAACATTAGCGTTTTCTCTCAGACAGTTGATTCTTCATATCCATATGAGTGAAACCTCCGGGAAGATTTGTTTATTTTTCAAACACAGTTCTTATAATTATGAACTGTGTGGGGAATATAATACAAATAAATAAATACACAAACCCGTGGACTTAGCGCCCTCTAGCGATATTGACATCAGACTTTGGTGCTCTATCTATAAATGCACCATGTACTGTACGTACGTGTGTACGTCTGTAATGCACGTAACTCGAGAACCGTTCGCCCCACCGACTTCAAATTCAACACACACGTTCCACACCCCCACAGGTAGCCCGGTGTCAATCCGTCTGACCCACGGTTGTCCAGAACCGCCACAAAAGGCCTCTGCCCGGACTCTGGACAGGGCCCCTGCCCAATGTCCATATGGAGCTGGCCTGTTCTGACATCACAACATTCCATATTTGGACATGCCTGACACAGAACTCCATATAGGAATAAAGGGACACAGAGAGACAGATACAGAAATCTTCATATATGGGCATAAAAGGGACACATGGATCTCTAACTTTTATCGTTACTGACTGTGCTCTACAGCCGGGCACCAGTCTAGTTACTGATAAAGCGAAACAAGTACATTCGTAATCATTTAGGGAGACAAATCCATCAATTTGACAGCTTTTACAGATTATCTTTTGTTTGAAGTATCGCATCTATTCGCCACAGACATTTTCTTCAGAGCTCATTCAGACTTATAGGAGAAACGTTTGTGATCTTATACCAGTTGCTTACTTTGGGCAAGTGCTTGGGCACTTTACCATGGTGTTCTTGTAAGCATTTACATGAAGTTTTCCATTCCACTGTATTTCAAGACAGCGTTGAACAGTTCCACAGATGGCTAGACAGTTCACTATACAATTTAAGTAAGCTTGTGTAGGTTTAGTCAAGTCAAGCACAGGGGCAGAGCTTGCCTTTTCAGTATGGGTACTATTATTAGCCATTATTACTAACTATAATGCAAAGTTTACTACATATTTTACAAATCCACACATACAATGTTCTACAATTCAACCTTCATCACTAAATTCGTCATAATTTGTGTTTTCTGTAAACCTTTATTTTGATAAAAAGGGCAAGCTGTGACAGACAGAGCGCAGGTAGCCAGAACTTTGAATTTTAAGTAATTGAGTTTATGCTCTTTGGTGTGTGTGTGTGTGTGTGTGTGTGTGTGTGTGTGTGTGTGTGTGTGTGTGTGTGTGTGTGTGTGTGTGTGTGTGTGTGTGTGTGTGTGTGTGTGTGTGTGTGTGTGTGTGTGTGTGTGTGTGTGTGTGTGTGTGTGTGTGTGTGTGTGTGTGTGTGTGTGTGTGTGTGTGTGTGTGTGTGTGTGTGTGTGTGTGTGTGTGTGTGTGTGTGTGTGTGTGTGTGTGTGTGTGTGTGTGTGTGTGTGTGTGTGTGTGTGTGTGTGTGTGTGTGTGTGTGTGTGTGTGTGTGTGTGTGTGTGTGTGTGTGTGTCACACTCACTACTGCATATGATTGTTATCACATTTCATTGTGTTATTCACTTGTTTTCATTATTACTGTATTACCTGTGACTTGTTTCATGTATGCATTGGCAATGTAAAACATATTTTGAACGTGTGAAGTGATAAATAAATCCCTCCCTATCCCCAGTTTCCATCGTTTATCAACACACCCAAATTCATCTTCAGAATAAGAAGCACCTCATTCAGTTTGTCTTCATTAATACATGGAGGTGTTCCCCCCCCCCCCCCTCTGTCAATGCATTGTGAGACCAGTGCTCGCAGGGAGCTCATCCATTTTAATGTGTTTGGTTTTTATGCAACACACTCAAATGTAGTTGGGTTTTGTTATAAAAATGTCTGCAGTATAACTTTATTTTCACACATCAAAGGGGTTTTGCTTGCCTATTCCAGACATTGTTTAGCGTAATGTGCTGCTGGAAGATGTGAAGTGCTCAATTCAAAGCAGCCACACACAAATGTGGCCATACATAAGCACAATGGCAGACATGCAGCTATGTTGTTGTTAATGTGAAATTATACGTGTGAGACTGACCTCTAATGACTGTTTTATATATTTTACTACACTATTGTGTGTAATGCCATTGCTTTCCTAGTAGAGGAGGAATATTTTCTACAGAAAATTGCTAACAGATATTTTGTGCCAAATGATCCCCACTGCTAGTGCTAATGTGAAATGACATGGATGTTACTTTACCATGCCATTAATTTCTCCACCATCAACTCCTTCCCCTTCGTCATGCGCAGGCTCGTCAACGCCAATCACAAGGGAGAATTTGCAAGCTGTGAGCAATGACAACAGCGGTACCTCCAACCGCACGATAACGTTCAGTGTGATTCGTCGTCCTAAACTGGGGAGGCTGGTGACCATACAGCCTGATAATTCCACTCTGGACATCTCCACCTTTACACAGTCGATGGTAAGGCATGTCATGGACGCATCACGTTAGAACGGTTAGAATTTCTTGAGTAACTGAGAAGTAATTTCAGAGCATACGTATTTACACGCACCTCGACAGTGGGTGCAGGGCCAATAAGGCAATTATGTAGGGAGGTAGGGCTCGCACACAATTCCTTTGCTAAAGAATTACTTTATTGAATTAAAAAAACGACAACGTTTCGATCTTGATCTATCTATCTCCTTCCATAACTGAAAAGTAATGAAATAAATGATTACATGAAGTCAGCTATAAAAATCTTCAAGAATTTGCATTAATTGGGTTTGATTTGAAATGAATTTAATCTAGAAAGTGCACTTCTCTAGCGCAGATCTCTGCCAGGCTGAGTTGCCAACCCAGGGTTCTTAATCACATGACTCCAGAGATAATGTGTACCGAATTGTGTGTTTTGGACATACTGTACATGAGGTTATTAGCTAAAGGTGTGTCTAGAAAATGCTAAATGACGAAAAGTCCAGAAAGGCACAAATATATATTATAGGAGAAAAACGATATGCACTTCCCAGTTTTTAAATACAGTGCTGGACCCAAAAAGGGATCAAATGAAGAAAAGTTGCATCATGATCCAAGGAATCCAGGGGGAAATACTTTTATAGTATGTTCAAGAGTTATAGCCTTGATGAATTGCTATTTATTTGAAATTAATTGTAACGTTCTGCATTCTTATTTATTGGTCCCTCTCATATGACGTTTGTGTCTATTTGTATGTCTGTTTTTAGAAACAAATTCCAATCAACTCTGTTCACATGGCATGGGGGGGGGTTCACTCTGATTAGCAGTTCACAGACATACACACACATAATTAAAATGGAGCTTTTCTAACTAAAGGTCTCATGTGAAACTTTCATAAGAATTATTTGTGGTGATAGCGTGGCAGGAATGCGCTGCTAGTTGAAATGATTTATGACTGTGTCATTTCTTTTTGCTGTGTGTGTACCTCAGGTGGACAAGAAAGAGGTGATGTACATTCAAAGTCCCATAGAGTCAGTGGGATGGGCATCCATGGACTCTATGACGTTCTCTGTGGCATCACCTCCTGCATCTCTGGACACTCAAACCTTTAAAATAGACATTTCCTATGAGAATGCTGGTCCTGACTGCAAGACACTGCTAATAGCAAACACAGGTGTGGATAACCACTGAATGTTTTCCCTCATATTTAACCCATTTTTACCTGAGATTCTGAAAATGTCTTCTACATCCTGACAAGTTTTCTGAAAAAGCTGTGTTTCGATTTTTCAAAAATAGCAGACCTACAAGCATTGTAGGGCGCCACTCAGTGTTACGCTATGAGCTTGTAGATCTGCTATTTTTCAATAGCTAAAGCATAGCATAATGCTAACACCAAAAGGGATTCCCGCCCAAAACAGGTTAAAGGAAAAATTGGCTGGTGTTGTCCATGGTGATAATTATTCCCCCCCCCCCCCTTTTTTTTTCTTGATGTTTTGAAAATGTCCCGTCAGGTGCCGTGGTAACGGAAGGGGAGAGCGTCGTGATCGATGAAACGATGCTGGACGCCTCCAACCTCATGTCCAAGCTGCCGACGCCTCAGCGGAGCTCCCACGAGGTCTGGTTCCAGGTCAAGTCTCTGCCACTGCACGGCGCCATCGTGGTCGGTGAGAGAGACCTCACCAGAGAGAAGCCTAACTTCTCCCAGTTCATCGTCGACAAGTACGGCATCACCTACAAGCACGACAACTCGGAGACCACTCTGGACTTCTTTGTCTTCGACACGTGGGTGAATTCCAAGGGGAAACCGGCCCAGCGCCCCAGTGAGGACGGCGACGTCGTAGAGGAGCGGTTCAATATCACCGTCACTCCCGTGAATGACCAGCCGCCCGTCCTGAAGACCAAATCCCCGAGCTTGCGCGTCGTTCAGGGAGATACGGCGGTCCTCGGGCCTGAGAACCTCAAGGTCGAAGATTTGGACAACCCTCCTGATGACATCGCGTTTTCCGTGATCAGCAAGCCCAGCAATGGGTACTTGGCCCTGGAAGGGAATATGATTGAACCTGTAGTGACCTTCACGCAAGCCCAAATTAATAACGGAAGTGTGCACTTCGTACATGATGGAAGTCCTGCCTCTGGTGTTTTTTATTTTAGTGTTACTGATGGACATCACAAGCCAGTTTACAAACTCTTTAATCTAGAGGTGACTGAGATCATTATTTCATTGGTTAACAACACTGGCTTGATAATTGAGCAAGGTGAGACGTCAGTTTCACTAAACCAAAACAACTTGGCCGCGGTTTCCAATGGGAGAAACACTACCATTCACTACCAGATTACAAAGCCTCCAGATTTTGGCAAAATGTTAAGGGACGACAAAGAGGTCACACAGTTTGAACAGGACGATCTCCAAACTGGAAGGTTGACCTACCATATGGTGACCCTTTCCTCTGCCGTGGACAGCTTTGAGTTCATTGCACTCACTTCAGAAGCCAACCTATCTGGCCAAGTGCTCAACATTACTGTTAAACCTTTGATACAGTTTGGCAAAGATTTGAGGATTCCCAATGGGATTCCAGTCAAAGTAAACACTGATTTCTTCAATGCCGCCAAACTTGCCAACATAAGTGGCAGTAATCCTGTTTTTGATATACTTATCCAGCCAAAGTATGGGAAAGTGGTTTGGACCATATCGAAAACGTCCATGCATCCTGTACCAGTTGAATCATTCTCGTTTCAGGACGTGAGGCAGGGAAAAGTCACCTTAGAAGTCAATGCCAACATGACAGGAATTCAAGAGCTCAATGATTCACTGGTGTTTGTCCTGAAAGCTGAGAATGTGCAACCCGCAAAAGCGGTGTTCCATTTCACTGTTGTGCCGTATGACCCGATACTTTTCCCCACCACAAAGAGTCCAATCCCACCCACCACACCTTTCCTTCAAACATTGAACCAGACGGGCACAATCGGAACAGCTTCACCCGCCTTGTCATCAACCTTCGTCGTCACACAGAGGCCGAACAAAAGCCAGCAGAAGCTTAAAGGACGCAGCCGCTGGGGTAACGCTAACCGGACGGGCACTTTCAGTACAACTCTCGGTAGACCGACTATCGGGACGGTGGACATTCCCTACAGGATCACGCCGGTTCGGGTGGAGTCATACCCGCAGAAAAGTTCCAACCCCCTCCTGGTCATCCTACCTCTGTTGGCGCTGCTGCTGCTCGTGATCATCTTTGTCGTCCTGGTCGTCCTGCTTCGACGCCACAGGCAGAGGAAGCAGAAACCGCCGGTCACCCCGAAGCCCCCGCTGTCACCAGTCGTACCGAGCAGTCAGCCCTACCAGGGCCAACCACAGAGGAGCACAACGGTTCCTACAGTGACCGTCACCCCACTGAGCCCAAGTTGCCCAAGCAGCCCGCTCCTGGCAAGGCTATTATTGACACCGAATCAGGGCATGGTTTTCAGCACCCTCGAATCATCCATTCCCACATTGTCGTGGAGCAATGCCGACTCAGTGGCTTCTTCGCAACTCATTAGAACCACCACTCCACCTCTTCAGAAGAATCAGTATTGGGTATGATCTTTGAGCAAACATTTGTTAAATGTATGAGTTGGGGAATTCTGCTGATCAATTGACTACACATCAAAAAGTGTTTGTATATTACAGATGGATAAATTATTACGTTTATGATGCCCTTAAAGTGCAATAGAACAATCGGCAGTGTTGGCGTAATGTAATGCATTATGTAATATTACTTTCATGAGTAACTGTAATAATATCACTTTCAAGAACTGCTACTTATATCCTAAGCTTCTAATGAAGTCATGCATAATGTAATGACAATGTCTAAATAGTGAATGGTACTTTCTATTTGGACTTATTTAAAAATATAAAAAATACCGGACATTGCCGGTACCCTTTTCAAATAGATGATGCTGCAGCTTGAATCATTTGAGTTTCAATATGATATTGATATTTAGCCTGCTAAAATATCATTTTAATATCAGTAAGTAATTATTGTGGCATTCTTCTCTATTTCATTTAATCTACCCTCTTTCATTCAATATTATGCCCTATTATATATACTTTTGTAACACAAAAGTTATATAACATTTTTGAAAGTAAACTTGCCCAACATTGAACATGTAATGTATGTTAATACTTTAACATAGTCTAGTCATCCACTGCAGGCTTGGAATAGGGATGGGAATAAGGGATAGTTTTGCAACCGGTTAGCCGACATCATTTTCCAGTTATATAGTGGATTAGTGGTTATTAAGGCTGACACCGTTATGACCCACATTAGAGGGTATGCGTGTGACATCATCGTCGTACCCGGAAGTTATGCGGGAATGCCTACTGCGTTGCAAAAAAACGACTTTCTGGCCTTGACCCCATATGAGCCCATATTTTTGCCACTCGATCTGCCATTCAGTTTATGCATGCGCATACCCTCTATAAATGAAAAATTTCTGAAAAATCAGAATGTCCAGGTAGCTCAGTCGGTAGAGCTCTCGCCTTTGAACCACTGGGTCATGGGTTCGATCCCGGGCACCGCCAACTCAGCATATGATTAGCACGGCTTGGGTGCGGCAAGCCATGCGAGAAGTACTGGTTGCTGATGGTAGGTGAGGCGCTCCACCTCAGCAATCCATCTCCCAGGCGCATTGTAACCGGGACTGGCTCTCACGTGTTACCGGCTGATACTGACAATAAGACACTCCCGACCTACCTACCTATCAGAATGGTATTTATAATGGGCAAGGCTCATTTCAAAATGCAACATTCAACATGGTTGTAGGCCTGATAATAATAATAGCCTAAATTGTGTCATCTGTACAGGTCATCAAATCAGAAAAAGAAATTGAGGCGATTTAACATGTTCGGTGTGCTATGCTGTATTTGAGCATATTTTTTGCAGAATTGACACTCAAGCCCCAAACCAAGCTACAGGTTCATTTTTCTGTGCGCTAACTTTTTAGTCAAGCCATTCTTTGTGCAGCATTAGACCTTCAGGACAACCAGCTGTGAGTGTGAAACCACTATTCTTGTGCCTGCTCAATTGTACAATAATCTAATAATCTCCATTATTTAACCAAATAACATTGTCCACAAAATGTGGAACATTTATCATGAAAAAGTATGCAAATTAACCATAAGCCATTAAGCATGTTTTTATTTTTGCCAACTGTTGACAGCCCTTTGAAAACCGTTAACTTTGACAGTAACTTGTTACTATATGACTCAAACCTAGAAAGAGCTTGATACTCAAGTTTAATCGAGTTGCTAACCTTGTTACTTGTTCCTCATGCACATTGAAAATCTTGCGGGCGATGATAGTCAGTTTGCCTGAGTATAAAAGAAGAGGTCAAGACCAACTTGAAACTGTGAATGCTTAAGACTGGTGCATAGATTTATTTTTAAGAATTTCAATTGATTGTGCACATTTTGTATTTTTGTTATGTATTACACTTATATTCTAGCAGCTCATTTTGTAAACTCAGGTATTTTGTTAATTGTATTGCCCTCATGTTACTGTAATTGATTGCACAAGCTGTAACATATTGAGGTCTTTAAGCATCGGTACCTCTTTTGGAGTCATGATCACTGTTCTTAAGGGTCTTTGAAGTCCCTTCAAATTAATTTAACTACTGTAGCTGGTTTTGTACCAGTATTAACCTGTTGTATATATATTTTTTCTGTATCTACTCAAAATCAACCTATTTTTAATATGTTATTTTTTTTATCATTACCACTTTTTTATTATCATTTTATTACGCACAGTATTTTATTCTGAAAAGTGTATACGAAAATTCAAACCATTGAGGGTAAATCTGTTAATAGCAATAAACGATATTCTGACCTGGTATATCTCAGGCTTAAATTAGCCTTTATTTTTGTTCGTTCATTTATATAATTTCTACGAACAGAGATAGTAGTTTGTCATGTAATAGTCCCACAGATGACTTATGCAGATAATATTCCATGCCAGTAAATACCACCATAGAAGTATTTTGAAATCACAAAACTATGGCTGCAACTATTGCTTTTCTTCTTAGCGATTATTCTATTGATTACCTTTTTTTATTACCGGTATTTTGAATAATCGAGAAGCATGTTTTCTTTATATGATATTATACTAGTCATACCCGCTTAAGAACAGCCAAATGCAGGCACGTGAGGCGGCTGTATGCCTCGCAGTACTCTCCCCCCTCTCTTTCTCACTGCCACTTATATTGGCTCATGTGGCACATATACGTTATGCGATGCTCAGCCAATCAGCCAAGCCAACGCATTCTTTTTTCTTCTTTAAGATTTATTTTTGGCTTTTGTGCCTTTATTGATAGTTACAGTGAAGACTGACTGGAAAAAGGGAGAGAGAGAAGGGGAGAGACACGGTCGTCATAAACGGGACTCGAACACGCGACATGTTATAACTTTAAACTGCCCTTCTTGAGGACTGTACAGATTATAGTAGTGTATATTGATATCTGTGATATTTACGTATAGGCCTATAAGGACAGGCTATTGTAAGGAATAGGCAATGTGCATTCATCTGCCAGTCAACAATATGAACATGTTCATGACTAAATACAACCTGAATATCTGGTTATTAACGTCAGCTTAATATATCGTTTACTGTACTAGCTGAGAAATATAATACTCAATGTTGTGCATGCATACGCAGTCACAGTCAAACAAATAACAGTAAATAGCCTGCCCTACTGTACGACAGTACAGGGTATCATTTTCAGGGGCTTGTTCAACTACAGATTGTACTGTTCCAAGCGGTTCCATCTCGGAGAAATAACAACATATTTCCTCCTGTTTTCTATTTCAGACATTTTGTTTATGTTCAATTTCACTGATGGCTCTGCTAGCACACACATATTCCTGACAAAAGTGTTGCCACAACCTTTATTCTTTTTGTAATTGACAAGTCTGGCCTGCATCCTCAGGTGTTTGCCATGGTCTCCTGTTGTCCCTGTATGGTACAGGAGTAGCTTTTACTATACTGTTTGCAGGTTCTGACACAATCTCTATGCTGTAAATCAAAGGTACTACTTGAATGAGTTATGTATACGTTCTTTATTTTTCCCCCCCTTTTTTACAACCTGTATAGGGTTGGTGATTGCTGATTTTAAACAGTCACACACAACTGAGTCAAACTAATTTGACTAAGTTGGTTGTAACTAAACACCTGTTAAACAGTACATCGAGCTAATTGATGAATTGATAAACATGGGACAAAGCATGCCATCCCCACACAGCCTCTATCAGGATGGCATGATTCAACTGCTCTATGATAACCGTCCAGGAAGGTGGCTCTGGCCTTGGGCCGTCACAGTGCTGTCCATAGGGATATCCCTTTGGTCTAGTGGTTAAGATATGGGATTTTCACATGGGAGTCCTGAGTTCGAAACCTGGGTGTTACGTTGGTGCTGTGATCCCACCAGGTCGGGTTTCCCCGTGGGAGGAGGTCAAAAGGGGTGTGAGTGTATAGCAGACTGGCTCAGAGCCTCAGCCTGATGGCTAGCCCCTTTCGGAACCCTATAGTTTACCTTTTCTGAAGTTTGGACGAAGGTAACCCTAGGGTCCCTAATCGGTTATTCCACTCTCCATGGGATGCAGATGTACATACCCTCCGTTCACGGAGAGCGAGCGCGGCACTTGAGTGTTGGTGAGATGTTTCAAAGATGCATAACGCGGCTATAGGAGACAACGGAAACGTAGGCGAAATCGCATTAACCACCGATGCCGTTAAGTCTTTTTAGTAGTTTATAGTAGTTTTGGCTTCTCCGAAATTCTCTCTTCCTAACTTCCTTGACTTCCTTGTTGACTTCCCATTGTACCGCCTCCAGAGCGGCGACTGGCTAGCTGCACGTCCTAGTTACTGCCTCTGATTGGCCGACCGCGTACATGCAGCATGTTTATAATGCTGTTGTGTCGTGGGAGGCGGTTAACCCTCTTATGGCTATATTTAATAACATCTTATTGTGCATTGGGCCAGATTTGGCGACTTTTTGAATGACAATAGAAAGATGTGCGATATGACCACAATGTCACGAAATGTCTCATTTTAAAGCTAAAATTATGTTTCTAGCATGTTCCATCGTTTACTTGTAAGCATTTTAGTACACCTTGGTTTCACTTTTCACTGAAACCAACCTGCACAACCTGTATGTACTGTAGTCACACCCAGTTCAAGTCTAATTATTTTGCTTCAGGCCAGGTGTAACTGCTTAAATCAGTCTACAGTGTACATCCTGCATATTTTGTCAATATGATGTAACCTCCTATGTCACTGAAGTGTCATATTTATTAATACCATAGATTTGTAATAAATCACTTAACTGTGTTTTATTATTTGTGGACCACATAACAGTATTCTTTCCACTCCTGCCAACTTTATTGTTTTTCTGTCCGAAAATTATTAAAAGTAAGATACACATTGTACATTGTTACAGTACAGTAGTTGGCTTAGAAACCAAAAATCTTTGCAATGCACTGGGAAGATGCGCTGTTGTAATTGTAGCCTGTTCTTACGGCAACAAAAGAAGCAGTGGAGGATGGGTCCAATTGGCAAAGAAATAATTACCATTATCACATTCTTTTGGTTTCCCTCAATACAATGATTTCTTTATCTTTGTCTTTGCACAAAACAATCTTTGAACATCTCACAGCCGTTGAAGTAAAAATCAGATAAACAAGTCATTTTATTAGGGGGAAAAAACTGAATTATCTTTTTCTTCTTCTTAAAGAGATGAGTGATGAGTCATCACTGATGAATCATGAGTCTCATGACTATGATGGACAAAATCAAGCCTATCACAGTTACTGGAATCTGACACACCAGTAGACGGCATGTGTCGGCATTTTGTACACATGCTGTTTCTTAAAGCCCTACATATGTACTTCATTCATTGTATGAGTGACATAAACTTGCTGATCTATAAGCTTTTTTTTATTATTATTAAATGTGTCGCAGTGCTATTTTAGAAAAGGGAATCGGAAATGGAAAAGATTTTGACAATTTGGATGCCAGGGTAAATTTATAAATAAATATTAAATCGATTAAAATATAGAAGACTACCAGGGGTGGCTGGTTATGGACTAGCTCTGGTCCTAATGTCTGCATTAGAGCTATATGGACCAGAGCTAGTTATGGGCTAATGGGGCTATAGTTTTCTGACTTTGTGTGTGTGTGTGTGTGTGTGTGTGAGAGAGACAGACCGACAGACTCTGTGTGTGCGCGCGCGTGTGTGTGAGAGAAGGAGGCTGTGTGTGTGTGTGTGTGTGTGTGTGTGTGTGTGTGTGTGTGTTTTGGTCTTATTTTGTATATAAAGTCCATGCTATTCTTAATCTTGTGTGAGATCCGCAACATGAATCCGGACTCCATGTATTAGTATTGACACCACCAACCAATAATCAAGATAGTAAGAAGAATCTGAATAAGCTGCACTGGAGCAGTTGAACCGATGTTTTGTTGTTGGTACTTGTGTTGTTGTGGAGCATTTGCTAAAGTATCTGGTATGTGATGCAAGGTGAACTATAGCAGATTTATAGACCCCCCCCCCCCCCCCCCAACATCACCACAAGCCCCCACTTTAACTAAAATAGAAAAGCATCTTTCGAGAGCACAAACAGCCACACATGGTGAGCTGAATGCTCCCCTTCACAGTAAATATTGGGCTAATTGGAATAGTACGTAATTGTGTCACAGCTGAACTGCAAACCAAGCACACTGGTGTTAAGCCACAGGGACCAGAAGAGCTTCATGGGGTTACACAAGTTCATCTTATCAACATTCTTTCAGTATAAAGAGGAAACAGCTGGACAACATAAGTACATTATCAATTTCCACAATTATCCTGACTTCTGAGTTTTAGCTACATGGATTTGAACGTGTATTTCACATTATTTTTACTCTACCCGATGTCATGCGAGTTGCTGTGCCATATTTTGTGAGGATGTTACTTCTATTTCGTAGCCTACGGTCTTTATAGCACCGTTCATACGATAGAAGAATGCAACTCAAAGTGCTTTACATTTGCTGTAGCACTTAATTTGCTGATACCAGTGCCAGAAGCCAGCATGTGACCTGGTATAATAAGAGTAATTACACCAATTGGCCTCCACAATCGACACGTTGGATATCTGTCCTAAGGCACAGTGAGATGAACTTCTCTCTATAATAACCTGCATTTTTCTCCTGACGTCTGTTCAGTTCAGCAGACCCTTTCAGCAGCTCTACTAGAAAGATTAAATGATAATGATAGTGGTATCGGGTTGAGGCAGCGCTGGAATTTCACTGATGGCGTACAATACTCTGAACTATAGTCCATGGAAAGGGGCCTGTGGGAGATGGT
The DNA here is from genome assembly GCF_963924005.1 of Protomyctophum bolini. Lineage (NCBI taxonomy): Eukaryota > Metazoa > Chordata > Actinopteri > Myctophiformes > Myctophidae > Protomyctophum > Protomyctophum bolini. The sequence goes on along the minus strand of NC_137867.1, from coordinate 12,943,437 downwards.
CTGAAGATAATCTGTTTTTAGGGGATCAAAGAGACTAGCTCTCTCATACAATTCATGAAAATAATAACCGATCTGATGTTATGTAGTTATTTTGAGCAAATGACACTGTCATACATCACAATACAAATTACACTTTGTCATACTAAACTGAAGGTCCTTAGACAAAGATACAAGAGTAGGAACACATACTGTACATGTTGTTTTTTAGTGTTAACACCATGGCACACAGCATGTTGTAAATATGAAATGGCAGATTGTCTATGAGTTCTTATTTATGAAGGCTGAACTGTAAATCACAGTACAGTGAAACTGGATTATGATGACGTGCACCAATTCCAACAAGCCACTTCACATTCTAGGAAATGTCTGAAAACAATGTTGCCTGGGGCACATGGCCTGTTTGACCTGTTTGGCACAATGCGAGATTTACTGTCTTTGTGTAGTGTAAAAAAGGATTAGATCCCATCAACATATACTTACATTTACAGGTGTTCAATGTCACAGTGTAGTTCAAATGTCCCCTACCAACCAACAGAGTACTGGGGACATGAAACCCTATACTGATAGGGTAGGCTGATTGTGGCCCCAGGGGTGTCCAAAGTGCGGCCCATGGGCCAAATGCAGCCCTGGGACGAATTGTATACGGCCCGCAGCTTCATACCTGAATTGTATTAGGAACGGCTCGCCCAACATTATGGGACATTTTTACATTAAAGTTAAATAGAATCGTTACGCTTGTTCGTTTAAATGTGATGCATATGTATGTGACTTTGTTATAGTCCAAAGGTACATTGTCAGGAGATGTAGTTGGCTCTAATATGGCCCCCTTTGAAAAAGGACACCCCTAGGCCCTGTTTCTGATCTTCTGTCGTTTTTAACGTGAACTTGAAAACAAATGCCATATTATGCCCTCGTCTCACACCATGGCTGAAAATGTTTTTCAAGCTACTCAGAACGTCACTGACGTCAAAGAATTTAAACAAGCTTCTGTAAAGTCTTTCAGTACAATGCCAAAATGTGACGTCATTCATTCAGGAATGCTGCGTTCGCAACCATAGGCTTGGATAGTCTGGAGTGGAACTGAATGTAGGGAATGCAAAGCATATCTGGGCCTTCCAAGACTCTGTGGTCTACTGGCCCAAAAACCCAGGGTCACTAAATAGTTAAAGGTTCATCATTTAGGTGCAATCTAAAAAAAGAAAAACATAGTATGCCTCCATCACTGTGCTTGGTTTGAAGTCACATTTTGTCTTGTGATTTATCATTATCACAACTGCTGAATCATCATATATTATATTGAATTGAACTTCCTGAACTAGCCACTGACATACTTAACACACACACACACACAAAGCTCCTGTAGAGGAAACTGAGGAAGGGAGAAACTGCTGACATCAGGGTTGTAAAGTTCCTAAATGTGGTTGTCTGGAGATAGTCACACACTCTGACACTGCTTGATGACACTAGCAGTCTGGAATGTTGCGCATGAACAATGACAACCCTTCACATTAACATTTATTTTTAATTACATTACAGAGAGGCAGGATTTTGGCCACAAACGGACAGGGTAAACAGGACATACTATACAGTATGATTCGGTTCCACATGTTACACTCTAAGTTACAGTAGATTGATGTTTTTGTTGGTTTCATTTACAGTGACTTTTAGACAATGTTATGTGCAGTGACTATAGGTTGTACTTTGTTGTAGGCTACATTGATTGTCTACTCTACATGCAAAACATTTAGAAACGTAAAATTGATGTTATATTGCAAGGCTTAACTTGAAACAAAGATTCGAGCACTCGTCAGTTGACAGTTCACATTTATCGCGTTCACACTGCACGGTTCCGGCAGGAACAATATCTTTAAAAAGATGACCTGCCCTCTGGTCCTTTTGGGAGCTCTTCTTCCCAGCAGCCATTCAAACACGGGCGTTTTGACCCACATACGGCCTTTTCAGCGTGATTGCAAAGCTGAACTACAGTAGATATAACATCAGTGCCAAGCCATCTTCTTTCTCCTTTTGAGACATTCCTGCTGTATTTAGCATAACGTACAGAAATATCTCAAAGGCTTACAATAACATAATTACAACTTCTCTGCCCCTGATGAGTGTTCATATCATATGAGTAGCGAGGAGGGTCAGTCCTCCGGTACCACATCTATATTGTACCCTCAATTGATTGATATTTGCACCGCATATTTGCACTTTTGCACAACATAATAATAACAAATAAGCTCTAACAAATATAAGTATTTATTGAGACTTTACAGAACATTTCAATTTGTTTCATGTCTAGCTGAATTGGTCTCTCAGCCCAACACATGATTGGTGAATAGCTAGAGGTAAAGTGCAATATATATAATGTTATGTTTGATTGATTGAATGCTTAAGTTAACATTCATCTGTTGTTGTAATTTGTGTGATTGGACTGGACCATAGTATAGAATGGCAGAGCGGGGTTTTGATGTGCTTTTGGGAGGATATTTATTTATGGTGTAGAGTGGATAAGGAATCATTGTAAAGAAGGAACCATTACTTACCTGTGAAGTTCATGGGTGTTATGTATTTGCATGTTTTTGATATACCAAATCACATGATGGGGTCCAGAAGACTAATTGCCTCCATCTAGTATAAAAGTCTTCCAGTGAATATCAGACTGGGTTGTTCTATGGTCCTTCCCTGTCTTCTATGGTGCTTTGGTGAATAAACACACCTTTTGGTTGTTGTACCATACCATGCCTATATTGTTTTCCAGCTGCTAATTGGGCCAGCTTCAAAACGACCACCAGAGATCAACCCTCCTTGCTACCTGCTATGAGCACTCATCCTAGGCATAGAAGAACTGTGAATGTCCTTTTATTTATAATATATTATTGGTTAAGGCCCTCTCAAGTAAAGTGTTACCCGTTTTGAATCATTCAGGTCATTCAAAGTGCATTCTCTGCCACAAAGACTATATGCAACAGCAAAATAAAGCCTGCCATGCATTGCTGGTACAGCAAAACTGACATACACGTGAAGATGTTTATGATGGTATTGTGTAGTGTAGCCAGCAGTCTTCTACCCAGAGACGGGACAAACCCCCAGACCCCCAATACAAGCAAGTCTGACTTTTCTGTGCGTGCGTGCGTGCGTTGGGTTTGCTCAGGGTGGTCTCAATGACCCATTGACCAGAGCTAGGGTCTTATGTGAGCTTTACACAAGTGCACAAACATACAGTAATGGGCTATACAGCAGCACCTGAGCCACGGCGACCAACAAGGCCTGGACAAGTGCCCAGTCCATGAGCGCTTGACTCACTGCTGAGGAAATGACAGCAGGTTCACATGAGTTTACAGTCAGCTCTTTGCAATGTTAAAAAAAAAACTCCAGAGATCTGCAAGTCATGTGACTGAGTCGGTGAAGCAGATGTTTAGGCTCCTGTATCTGGCCACAGTATTTCTATAAAGAAATGACAAACAAACACATTTCATATGCAAGACAGTTATGTTGTTTTGACCCGTTTCATTTCTGTTTTATGAGTTTAAGCCCTAAATCCTAAGTAGACATGTATCATGAATGTTCATTTCAAGTTAATGACAAGTATGCACCTGACTCTCTTGAAGAGATTTTATCCAGTCCATAATCTCCACATATTGTGAAATATCTTTCAAAGTGGCTAGAAAATACAACTTGCCAGTTTAGATGAGTTTGATAGTTTAGCCGTTCTTTACCTTCTGACCACACAAAGTTTATTTCTAAAACAAGAAACGGTCACCAAATGGACATAACTATTATGACTAATGTCATTAAGGGAATGTCATGAGGTAGAACCCCACTCTGAGAATATCATTATGTTACAAAGATGGAAGTGGCCTCTTCTTCCCTGGTTGTTCCTGGTTGTTTATTGTAATCAGAGCTGTACACAAAACTGTCCCAAAGCTGGTAGGGGGGATGGGAGAACCCACACACGCTCCCGAATACAAAGACAAAAAAAAACGTGTGTTTGTGTGTGGGTATGTGTGTCTTGGAAAGCAGCCAGTGGACGCGGAGGGGAGGGGGGCAGTCAGCATTTTTCAGGCAACATGAATGAGGCCCTGCCAGAGAGAGTTTCCTGTGTGAGGGCTATAAAAACAAAAACCCAGGCTACAGAATGCTTCGTACATGTTGCTCCCACATTCCAGAAGCAGAACCTGCTGCCAGGTACAGCCACAGACGCTGACCCCCCTATACCCACCGCCCCACACTACCAGAGAGGGAGAATACACACAAGTCCCTATAGAATTAACTGGTTGAATAAAAACCACAGCATCACTGGAAGTCTGGAAGGTTTACTTTTTGTAAATAAAAGACTAACAAAACAATCTAACTTTACAAACCGATGATTGTGTACAAAGGGATTAGAAGAACATGACCATTGGTCTGTTCATAATCAATGATCTGGATCTGGACCTTTAATGTATGTACCGTATAATCAAGAAAGAGAACAGAAATTGGCTTTTGAGTGAGGTGCTTCCAGGAAGAGTGCATCATCTTTATTTGTCCTTTTGACAGCACCACACACAAACGTTAATCCATTAGTTATGATGGGAGAAAGTAGACCCTTAAGCAGTTACTATTACTTTAAGAGAGTGTGCAGCTGAGCTGTGCCCAAGCAAGGTCACAGGGTGACAAGAAAGATTTTCTATATAGTGTTGGGAAAAAGTGTGACACGTCAGAATTCTCCAGGAACGACACGCGTCGGCACTGTGCTTCGAGGGGCCCTTCGATCTGCGGACTGATATGATCGAATCTGATTCGTGATGTATACAGGTCGTATCTGCTTTCATATGTGTATTTGCTGTTCATATGTATATCACATTACCATTCAATTTGAGATAATTATGGGCAATCAATAAATGCCAGATCGTGTGAATCCATGATTTTAAGTGTACAGCCTGTTTATTGGACTATTAGATAACCCTCTCACAGGATGACGCATTAGTTACATTAGGGGTAAAATCATCAATAGGTTGTTCCCCCAATCCAGTTGATATTTAAAAAATAAAACATTTATAAGTAAGCGTAGCGGGACGAACAGGGTAGATCATTCTATTATGATTCCAAAAACACTGACTCTGGGGTGTAGCAGGATGTTGCTCTCAACCCACCCATACCGTTCAAACCCAATGACAATATCCTCGCAGCATGCAACTCTGCTATTTCAACTCTTACTAATAAACTAACAAACTCCCACGTAATTTCTTCAATTAAACCCAAGTCAAATGTGTGTTAGCTAATAGACTCACTTGGTGATTATACCAAGCACTTGTTTTATAACCTGGGGTGTGGCGTTAAACTCTTCCGCGTCTTGTTCTGGGTGGTGGCACTCTGGGAATGGGCGGTGGGCAATACTGCCGCTTCCATCATTTCGAACCACTCTGCTTGGGTCAACAGATGACCTCATGGGAGCTGCCGCCGACCCACTTGTTTTGGCTTGTGGACCGTGGCACTTGTCAAGCTTCCAAGAACTGTTTGTGAGAACAGTAGGTTTGGGAGAACAAATTCATACAATGGAACAAGGATTGGACGTACATTAAATGTGAGGGAAGAGGCTGGCGGAATAGTGTTTAGGCCAGTTAAACACTGGGCTGGGTTGGTAAGGCAATCTGGTGGTTAGGTGACACGTTATCACATCATCTACCTGTTCCACGAGCACTGGTTCTGGCTGCTGTGATTGATACAACTTTGTTATACAACGGAGTCAAATGCAGAGAATAGGCGGTCTGCAAGCTCACGTCATGATTAGTCACTTTATTTACACCTTGGTGTAAATTTCCTCAGTGAATCGGATGGGAGCTTGTGCCAGGATATCCACTGTCTCTTTATTGCTTTATTTTAATGAGGTTTCTGTTTAATTTTGTCAAGCCTCATGGCAAAGTCGTTGAGGCCACTTTTCCACCGGGCTTGAACCTGTTCTGTTTTTGGTTCAAAATTAGGCTGGGAAAAAACCCAGCCTAATTTTGAACCAAATGAATCCCAAAATCCCTAAAAAGTTGATTTGGAAACTGGAACTAAAAAAATACTTCTTCTTGCCCTGAAGTGGGAACCAAAGAGAAGAACGGAACCAGTTATTTTGGTGGAAAAGGGGCCTGATAGGCAGTGGCACAGACAGTTCCACATTGCTAACAAGTGGAACAGTGGTAGCAGTAATGGGAAGAGTCCTTTGTGGCAAGGGTGAGGAGGGTGGTTCCCATTACACAGTACATGGATTTAAATGCCGGAATTGAGGATGGAGGGTGGGGGCTGTCTGCGGCCTTGTGCAGGATGAACAAAGAACAGCAAGGTATTTTCAGTTTGAGAGTCAACATTGCGATATAAAAATGAAATCAACCTAAAAAAAGAAAAATCACATAGCTAGTAGTTAGCTACTGAAAAAACAGGAAATGTATACATACACATAGACAGACAGACAGACAGACAGACATGTCACACAGACACCCACAACACAACACAGCACAACACACACACACACACACACACACACACACACACACACACACACAAACAAACAAAGGGATTTGTATACCCTCGTGCCACTTGAACTGTAATGTGAATCCCGGGGGTGTGGTTCTGGGATTTTCCCCCAAAGAATGAAAGTTCATTCACCCGGAAGCCTCTGTAGCTCATAGCTCTATGTAGCTCTATGTACCTCTGTATCAGCTCTTTAGCTGTGTAGCTGTACCTGTGTAACCAGCTCTCTGTAGCTCTACCTCTGTAGCTCTATACCTATATGTAGCTCTTTAGCTGTGTAGCTTTGCACCTGTGTAACCAGCTCTCTGTAGCTCTACCTCTGTAGCTCATACATATCGTAGCTCTTTAGCTGTGTAGCTCTGTATACCTGTGTAGCTCTATACCTCTATACGTAGCTCTTTAGCTGTACCTGTGTAGCTCTACAGTAGCTGTGTAGTTTTGCTCAATTGACATTTTCCACCAAAACCCCAGAAATGTTCACACATTCTCTAAAATAGTGAAAATAGAAAATCTACAAGCTCACACATTGTGAATTTCAAGATTGGCTATTTGGACTATTCTTGAAATAGGCTGTGGTTTATTAATTCATAGTGTATTTTTTGTCATTTTGGGTCCCTTCCTAAAAGTAGGGGTGTCAAAAGTACAAATTTGTCTTTGAAATGGAGCAGAGTGGAAGTACAGTCAGATAGCTTACTCAAATACAGTGCTCAAGTAAATGTACTTTGTTAATGTCCACGATCAAAGGCCAGCAGTGGCCCGGCTGTAATTGGTAACAGCTGATCTAACTGAAATTCCTCTCTGGGATCAATATGCTGAGTATAGGCAAACACCTTGCATTCCATGAGCATGAACTTGTGAGACAGTTTGATCCCCCTCCCTTAAAGGTAGTATAAATGAGATTTTGTTTTTGTGTAAACACAAACATTGCGTGACACAAACATTGAAGATGAAGGTGAGGACAGAAATTCGGATTGGCTGATAAGAGCACCCGGCCCTCACTTCACATGGGTTTGATTTTCTTATTTCAAACACGTTTTCTTGTTAAAAGGTTAAATCTCTATATTCTGATATTGTCTCGCCAGCTCTTTAGTAGGCCTAAACAGAAAATAATTTCATCCAATGAGGAGAACCCATTTATCAGCTTAAATTTCATATTTTATATTGTACCAGTACCATAATTATTTGGCACATCTTGCTTCTCAAGATGTGGGAACGGACATGTTACAGCACTGACATGCCATGTGGTTGACTGCACTTGGTTTAACACCTCAGTCTGCTATAGGGTATTGCCATTTAAAACAAACCACTTCCTTTCAACAGAAATCCTGTGTTTGGCTTTACACTTCCCTTTTCAATATAGGAATAATACATGAAGAAATATGAGGGATGAAATCTTTTGTGTGCTCCCCGAGGACATTTCCTGCCATTATAACGTGAGATTTGGGAGGCCTTAATCGACTGGAGGTCAATAACAGGAAACGGGGTCGAGCTATCACAATGGCAGTTCTGTGCAAAGTCATGCAAGTGCAAGACCTCTTGACAGGGAAATGATACTGATTTATGGTTACTGGTTTATTTTGTGGGCAAAATGATTGCAGCAGCACTTATATATTTACACGTATACAGATGTCACGCAGTAAACACAACAAAAGGTTGAGAGATTGTAAATGGAGAAAAACAGGTTACTTCGAGCGTTCCTGCTGTGAGCGACAAGCTTGCGCCTTGTGTGTCAGGCAGGAGTTATCAAGATGAATAATGACCTCCTAACACAGTGAGATACAAAAAGTCACATTTACGTACGCGAAGAGGAGTCAGTCAGAGTCCCACATGTAGTTTTTCCCCCCTCGAATGTTATTCACAGAGGAACCACTGTGGGATGTTGGAGGGTGGAGCAGATTTTTGCTTAATCTAGAAGGATCTCGAGACATTGATTCAGCCATTATGGAAGTTATGGAGTACAATGAATTCTCAGTGTCAATGTAATGCCTCATTTATGCTCTGTCATACGGTGGTCTCATGCTCAGGGAATACTGTAGCTGATCTACAAGCTCACAATGTGTTGTGGATGCAACGCGTTGTGAGCCTGTAGATCGGCAATTTTGGGCACGCAACCTAATCGTATGACTAAGTATTCAGGCTTAAGCCAGGTTGCAAAGCAAATCATTCTCACAACAACAACCACAACATTTTGCCTGAGCCATCAGCAATAAATGACAGTGATGAACAGATAAGCTTTGATAATGGAAAAGAAGAACTACAAGAGAAAACGCACCGGAAGGGCAAAGACATGGGGCTGTATTTTGCGTGTCTTAAGTACCAGGTCTTAAGACCTGGTCCTTAAGACACGCAAAATACAGCCCATGGAGTGAAAAGAAATGTGCTTTTGTCAGATTTGGCATGGTGACCCCGCAAACTGCCAGATCAGTTAATGAAAGTAACAGCTGTTGAGGAGGGAGGAGGGTTGTATTTTTGGCACAAGGAGGACCAGGCCTACGGTGCAGGGCCTACGGTGCAGGGCCTACGGTGCAGGGCCTACCCTAGAGTCTGTAATGCCTAAAATACAGAGGCGGTTCTCTCTCCTGCCCCTTGCTGTCATCTTGCTCACTGGCCACATCGGGAAAGAATTACTGTCAGACTCATAACGCACTCGTACAGTAGGTCTTCCGTCTGACAGACTTGACATCTATCCCTTTGGAGTGTTTCTTCCCTATCACTCCAAAATATTCAAGCCCGGATCAATAGAAATGATTTCCCATGTGTCACTCCATTATGAGTACCGTGATCTTGCTTGCATGTTTACATACATTAAAATGCGGTATGGTACGGTGTCCCCACTGTCCCCCAGGGGCCCTTGGGGCAGTTCCAGGTGGTTTTGGACGTATTAAGATATGTTTCTCTCATTTCATGTTCTGTATTTGTCATGTGTTCCTGTTCTGTTTGGTTTTCTGTTACTCTGTTGTTGCCTCTTTTTTTTTATTTTATCTTATAACAAAAACATCACATGGATGCACCTGGGACGTATCCTCAGTGATGTATCCCAAGGTCATCGGGGTTTCGGGTCTCTCGAACATTATACCCCTCACTCAGGCGTCCCAGTAGCTACCCTCAATCAGTCCCACTAGGGCAAAACCAGGGCCAGACAATCCGTTGGAACTACTCTGCCAGGTCTGAGAGGTACGCTTCTGGCGCATGGAAGGACTAGGCTCTGTGGGTTGACTCCTGTCCGGGGCCCTCCTACGTCTCACCAGGTCCACTCCTGCTCTCACCAGGCCCAGGACCTGTGCATTGCACCAGACTCCCAGCACCAGACACTTCATTCAGGAGATCCACAGACTACACCCGAGCGAGAAGGTGGTGCTGCGGGCTCCGCTTGCTGCTTGAATGGCCCTCCTAAAGGCCTCACTGAGGGTTTGTGGGCTTCCTACTCACGGAGGACACAAGCTGGGGCGCCATACTGCTCACACGGGTGCCGTCTACATTCCGGCTGTCACCCGTCTCTCTGGTGGTCACCAAACTATACCTGGTTCAGGTTGTCACATAGTCTATTCCTATGAATAGACTAGAAGAACTATAACAAAAAATATATAGTATTGTTCCTAGTGTTTCCTGTCTGCCTCAAGGTCATGTCAAGGTCACAAAAAATTAAGCTTCAAACCTCCCAGAACAAACTAATTCGACTCCTCCTAGGCCTAGAGCCCATGACCCACCTTTATGCAACACATTTTGATGGCATAGGATGGCTCCGGGTAGAAGACAGAGTCAAGCAGTTAAAAATGGGGCTGACTTTCAAAATTGTAAATTCAGCCCTGCCCTCTGTGCCCTCAGTCCCCATTTACTTAACCGATTACCTCACAAAGGTGAGCAACTCTCACAGCCACAACACTAGAGGTTCTGTTCTTCCCGACAGCAGAGCTATATTAATTTGGGGGTCCTTGACATACAAAGTTTGAGAACCACTGCATTATAAGACTACATGTAAATGACCTGGAGTTCCCGGTGTGTATGTGTGTGCACAAGAATTCTCCACCAATGGCACCGGATGTCAAGCCGTTGCGCCACATGTATCCATTTTATTCATTTAAAAGGACCAAGCTGTGAGGCCTGGAAGTGCAACAGTGTAAGAACAGGGGCACCCATTTCCTGAGGCAGGATCGACAGCACTTCATGTCAACACTGACATGAGGCCTGAGGAGACATGTCTTTGACTGTTGAGCTAATGTAAAGAATAAACTGTGAGGAGAGAGAATAAAACGAGATAGAGGAATAGAGTGCATACTGCAAAGGAGGCTCAGTTTCAACATGACAAGAAAGTGTAGGAATTAAACGGAATATGCAGTCCTTAGGCGAACAACCCATTAACCAATTCATAAATCATTTAGACTAGAGTACTTACACGTTCATGGTATGCATTTAGTTTACATCTACATCTGTGAGCGTCTCACAATCCGCTTATCTGTCTTTCAGTATTCATCTCTCTTGTTTAAATGAGTATCAGTAGTTGAGCTAAAGGAAATTACCCGAATAGGCGACCTCAACAGAATTTAAATATTAGAAGCAACAAAATAATAAATAATGCAACATGCCTTATTGAATCAGCTGCCGCGTGGCTCAGGGGTAGTGTGGCCGGATGGGAAACAGTGAGGTTCCCAGTTTGATTCCGGGCTCCCCCAGAGTTAGTGTCGAAGTGTCCTTGAGCATGTCTCTGAACCCCTAATTGCTCCAGATGAGCAGGTTGGTGCCTTGCATGGTTTCCTCCGTCCATCGGTGTATGAATCTATGTAAAGTGCTTTGAATAAATGCACCATTTGCTGTTGACGATTACACTGTCTTCTCTTAAAATAGATTTTTGCTTGGATTTTAATGTTGTTTTACCTTTTTGCCTTTCTTCATTTGTTTTGTAAAGCATTTTTATGTCATGAAAGGTGCCCTATGAATAGTTTATTATCTATTATTACCGTATTAGACACTTGTCTTCCACTGACACTATAAACAATGTCAAGTGATGGAAACAATTTAATGAAAATGCATTGGTTACCTTACATGTGTCCGCTAGTAGAGGTTAGCAACTAAGAACAACAACCCCAAAACAACTACTTTCCAATCCTAACCATCAGTGACCATGTCCTGTTCAGTGCATGTATGATGTTGTCGTCCAACTTTAACGGTGGCCAGATGTCCCAGCTGGCTCTCCAGACTGGGCCGTCAGCAGCTTTGTGGGACTGGCGTCTAGGAGTTAGGAGTGAACCACTGACGCAGCACAGTAGTTCACTGGTGATGTGCAGCAGTGGAACCAGTCTTCGCCTCTCCTCAGCCTAGCTACTTATTTAGAGTACTAGTACTAGAGTTTGTTTGCTTATATGTACCGGTACACCACATCATATCAGTCTCTGAGAAGCTTTTGAAGGGGTTTTCAAACAAATCTGGAGACAATGCCTATTGAATTAGAATGCTAGCCTAAACACTAAGTTCCTGTCCAATGTTTAAATATTCCTACCAGTTTACTTGACAAAAATGACCCGTCTAAAAACAAATAATCTATGTAGCCTACAGTACCTGCAGACCTTCAGCTTTGGAACTTATAAATGGAATCATACAACTTATCTTTAAAGGATGCCTAATTTATACATCGTCAAACAATGGTATCATCCCTGACAATAATGGAATTGGAACTAACAACGGGATAGGTTAAATTGAAAATCCGTTATTCTCATCAAGTGACATATCGTGTGACGAGGTTTACAGTAAATAGGCTTTACTGATGGAAAATACTGTATGATTTTCAGATCCACCATAATACAATTTGAAACCAGACCTTTGTCTTCAATCTAATTAAACGCTTACGGCACCAGTAGAAGAGCAATGATGGCGCCACCGTTTTATCTAGGATCTACAATCAGACTGGGCCTTTTACAAAGATTTGATCATTAATGAAATATTCAAATATAGGACAATGAAACACAACCAACCGCGTTCTGTGAAGGAGGGTTTTTATTACTCTAATCCGAAGCCACCAGCACAAAGGTTAAAATCAGCAGTGCAGTTTGACTTAACGGTCTGTCACTGAGCTATTAAAATAGATACGACTGCATGAAAGCAGTCACAAAAACTAAACCTGATAACTGAAGTTTCTGTCTGGAAGTGGCAGTAATGTGTCCTATTGTCAAAGCAGGTGAGGCTCGATTTATACTTGGTTGCGCGGCAGTGTTGCACATTGAAAATAGTCAATATCTCACAACGCATCGTGCTGTGACGCTTTGTGAGCTCCTAGATCACATATCTTCAGTGGCACCGGCACGCAATCATGTATAAATAAGGCTTAAGCCTCTCATGATCGTGACCTCTGTTGAACTTGAGAAAATCAATCTGTGATTGGGATCAATAAAATAAAACTGATCTGAGCACCTCTATCAGAGTAAATAAGAGAATGTGTGTATATATGTATATAATCTATATATATATAATATACATGTAAACACAAAATGACCAGAGAGACATTATCAGAAGGCACAACATGACAATGGCTGCTCGGCTAGGAGACTGTAAACATATTCTTCTTCGTGTCTGGAGACTAGGGAAGCGTCAAGTGTTTCCAGAAGGCAGTGGGTCCAGTGGCGCTGGAAGTGACTTAGAAAAAAAAGTCTGTTACAGAAAAAAAAAGAGGAAAAACATCAAAGTGATAACGGCACAATAAGGCTAAAGAACACAATATAACTTCTGTGAATATCTTACATTGGCAGTAGAAGCAGCATTGGATGGATAATTCTCTCGCTGGTTGTGACACTGATTCAGCTACTCATTAGACCATGTGAGGAACAGTGTTTTGTCCCCATCCATTCCCCGCCATTGACCAGTGAAAAGTTGAAGCCGTACAATCCTTTCCATCGCCTCAGCGTTAAGTATTCATAAATTGGCTTATGTTGAGAGCAAGAACAAAGCCTCTTCGTGTTACCATTCTCCAACAAACACAACCCTGGGTTTTGGTTAAAATTGTCAATGTTATTGGAGTGTTATCTCCCTGTGTCTCTCTCACAGCAGGTCAGGTGGTGGCAGCCATCAGCGATGTGCAACGTTGGCTATTATAGTCTGCCAAAGCTCCGCTGGCTGACTGAGGGAGGCGCACAGCCATTGGTCACTAAAGTCCAATCCAAACAGATTGCTGTCGTTGTGGGCATCCATTAAGCATCGTCGTATTTCTGCAGGGCCTCCTCCAGCCTCCCTGTGATGTTTTGGAAGAAGCAGATCTGCTGCTGTAGGTACTGCTGCATCTGGCTCTTGAAGTCGCGCACGCGGACCTGGTGGAAGTGCTGGATCTCGGCCAGTGTGGCGAACGAGATGATGTTGCAGCGCTCGTTGATGCCGTCAGCCTGAGGTGCGTCCATCTTGCCCTCCTCCACGTGCTTCTGGCTCTCCTTCACCTTGGTCAGAGCTCCTGTTGGGGGACAAACACACGTTGCGGGGGTTATTCACGTCAGGTGTTCAAAACGTCTCCACGAAATAGCCATAGCCTCTGGATGTGGCCCCCTATAGGGGGAAGAAAAGTATGCCACCTTGATTACATTTCATTTATCATTTATTGATCTATTTATTTTCATTTTAGTCTTCTTTCCAATCGTCCCCCAGTGGGCTCCACTTTGAACACCGGTGCTCATCTTTGCTGATACAACTCAGGGCATGGCTACAATTAACAGCAAGTTAGCATGGTTTAAACTCTGAACTTGACTAAAATACTGCCAAGGTGCTTGGCATGAGTCGTGAGAACCGCATCTGTGAGCACAGTTAAAGAGAGAGAGAGTGTGTGTGTGTGTGTGTGTGTGTGTGTGAGAGAGAGAGAGAGAGTGGGGGCGGGATCTAAACATATCTAGAGATAGATTAGATTACATAAACGATAAAAAAAACAAAGACGTCACTATTTAAGGGGATTTTGCTGTGTCTACCAAATTCATTGGAATTAACAAAGGGAAACTACTCGTAGGTTTCTTTCATTTCTATTTTCAGCCCGCCAGTTTGTTTTTGGAAATTATAACTTTGTGATCAGGTCCATCTAGGGAAAAAACAATATTACATTTATTTATTTTTTTACAAGCGCATGACTACCTGTCTGTGTCCACCTTGATTGGTTAATTGTGCAAGTTGTGTCCAATACCTGTTGCATAGACATACTATCAGTTAAAGTTGTGGTTTGGTTCACAAACTACCTTTCCAATAATGAATAAAACTATCGTATACAAATAACCCTCTAGGTATAGGGGAACCTTTTCCAATAGACATGCCTTTGTCTGCTGTTTAAAAGACCTCAGGTTGGTTGTCAGTTTGACACTGGTTTGATACTGGTTTCGAGGTGTCACTGTTGTCACAGGTGTCACTGGTTTCGAATGTCACCAAAGGCATGCCACAAGGCTCCGTTTTAGGCCACAAACTGGGGCATATTGAATTTAAATTAGCTGGTCTGTCAGCCTGCAGATGGATATTTGTTTCCGTTTGTTCTATTACATATTTTATCATCCAAATGCATATTCCTGCATGCTTATAGATTATTGTGCGGACTGTACCGGTAACACAAATCTTCCGTCACTTAAGGAGCCATGAATGACTTTTCCCTGCCTTTGCTGGCAATGTACAAGATAATTATTTTTTACCTGGCAATGTTCCAGCAAAAACACAGCTTGAGGCCATAGTCTTACCATGAAGAAGCTGTTTTACCAGCTGTTCTTTCTTTAAATTCTAGGAAACGCCTTGTGGCTGTCACCTTCTTGCCTCTCTCGTATTTGGAGAATGTGCTGTATAAGCATGCGTCTGCATTTGTTGGACACCGTCTATAGCAGAGCCCTCAGATTCACAACTGGTTGTAAAACCTCTCACACACCTGCACTATCCTATCCTTGTAGTCTCAGGCATAAGCCATGCACTGAAACATACACTGGTATTTTTAAATTTCTAAATCACGCCTGGGACTGCTGCATATTATGTAAACAACAATGTGGTTAAATGATAGCCTAGGGTCGCAGGGCTTCATCACCATCAGTCTCAGTCCGTAGTACTGAAGTTTGTAAAAGACAAGGCCTTCTCCTACTCTGCCCCCGGTCCTCAACCTGGACCACATTATTGCAGAAACCAAGAGTTTATTTACACCAAGCAGTTGCTTAGCATTTTTAAGCCGTGTTCACACCGCCAGAAGCTAGAAAAATAAAGCAAGCCAAAATTATTTTGAAGCTGCTTTTCTTTCAGAAAGTGGGCGTGTACAAGGTGACATGTCATGTCAAGTGGCCTGGACTGGCCTTGAGACGAGACCGAAAATAGGCAGTCTGAGCAGGCGCGCATTTTTAAGTGTAAAATGTAAAATAGCGGCTGTAGAGGAGAAATACCTATTTATATGTATAAACAATATAATCTTGGTAAACATGCTTGTAAATAACCGAACGAGACGACGGTCCGGTCTCGATCCTCCCTCGTCTATCATCTCGGGGGGCACTCTCCCCCACGACCGAAACCCTCCGAGCGCAGCTGAAGCACCGATATCGAATTAAATTATATATTTTTTTAAAATAACGGGCCGTGTATGTCATGTTAATGTTGTTTTGGCAAGAGCATACCATTTTTACGGAAAGAAATACAATTACATAGCTAGCACGTCGTGGAAGCAAGTAAAACAAAAAGCTGCTTCTTCCTTGGTGTGAACGCTGCATTACACTTTATGATCCATTTTAACCTCGTCTTTGTACTGAATGTCCTGCCTGTCTGCTACGTGCATTACTGCTGTCTGACACACTTGACCACATCTGATTCAGAACAATTGTAGCACACACCAAGAGGAAGCCAGTAGGAGGTGTACCATAATGTTCAGTGTGATTGACTCATCCATGTGGGTCATATTATTCTCTCTAAGTTCTTTCTTTTCTAAATGTATTCCAATCTTTTTCACCTCATTCAAATCATTATTAGCAAACACTGTGGGGGCTCCGCTTAAAAGACTGACTATTGCACCCATGAGCTATAGCACGCGCCCAATAACCTTTGGCGAGTGCTAGTGAAGATGTTTAACCCAATGGCTTTTCACATTGCAACAGGA
This sequence comes from Protomyctophum bolini, assembly GCF_963924005.1. Lineage (NCBI taxonomy): Eukaryota > Metazoa > Chordata > Actinopteri > Myctophiformes > Myctophidae > Protomyctophum > Protomyctophum bolini. The sequence goes on along the minus strand of NC_137867.1, from coordinate 12,926,873 downwards.
TGAACTTTGTCGGTTTATTGTGGTGTAGGAGGTGAAACACATTCACACGCACACGTATCCATCACACGCCACTGCAATTCTTACTGCACTACTGTACTGAAAGAAACCTGTTATACAACATGGCATGGGATCCTTTTGCATTGTGTTGAATAAGAACATTGGACTGCGGAGAATCTACCTTACAATGTTCGATTTCTTAAATATTATAACTGTAGGTAGGGTCAATCTTAGAATATTGCAGATATTTTCTTACTGAAGAATAGAGGAAATTGGTGAAAATGATTTAAAAGAGTTGAATGCAAATTTGTATGCAAATAGGCAAAATTATAATGGTGGTTTGAATATAATGAAATGTTTTCTCTTATATATGATTTGATTTGGGCCGGAACTGCTCTTTAGCAGGCTGTCAGCGTATTGAACAACTTTCCCTTTCATAAAAAATTACTTTTGTTATTTTGAATCTCCAAGAAACAGTGCTGCAATTATTATTGTTTTTGCGATGTTCTTTGTATCACAATCACAATGGACAAACATGAAGATGATTGCCAAAGTACTGATAAAATGTACAACAAGCATCACTATTGCTATTCACTGACACGGCCCAAATATGTCCTGTGGGCTGTATGCTACTTCCCTGGCTGTAAACGAGGTCATGTATTAACATATATCAACATCTGGCAACATTTACACAAACATGGAGTGTTGACACAAGGGCTACCTATTTGCCTCCATTCAAAACAGATGAAAACAAACACAGGTGAGGTTTTTGGAACTATAACCTAACCGAGAGTAAGCTCTGGGGAGGAGGGCGTTTTTTTAATTATACTTTATTAGTCAGAAATGTAAACATATGTAAGACATAAGGCTAAAAAGATGTGCTTGTAGCTATTCTTCAGGCGGGCAGGTCCTTCAGAACGTCCTGCACTTCCGCACCATGGGACTCTGTGTCAGTCAACAGTCACTGCGACTAACACCTTGTCAAAAGTATGATTCAGAGAGCTTGCTTCCTGTCAAGTGTCGCCTCAACACTTCTTAGAAGTGCTGACCTGGAATTGTACTCTCTCTCTCTCTGCCTCCTTCCCTTCTTGCCGGCACATTTTCAAAGAACAAAACTTTTATCCTGGAATCTGAGCCTGTTTTCTTTCTATTAAATGTGGCACATTTTTCTTTAATCCTGGAAACTGAGCTTTTGGAATTCCTCAAAGCATCCCAGCTAAATTCAACCAAATGCCTTCTGATTTTCGTCTTTGGGCTGCACAAAACGTTGTCAGGCTATATATGGACTACTACACAGTACACACTAGTACACAAAGCAAGAGAAACATGCCGACGTTCTCTAAAAGACACACTTCACCCCTCACCCCCACCCCGTCTTCCGAAAATCTGCATAGTCTGGCAGTATCTTCCTCTGCTGCAGTTAAACCTAGATCTGTGAAATTCCGGCTCTAATGCACAACAGAGGCAGAAAAGGACACACAGATAGGATAATAGGCAGAAACATTGGGAACAAACAGCTGTCCAAAGACTTTTTTGGTTTGATTCCCAAGGCCTTTCACTACCATAACTACGGTACTCAAACCTGTTGGCCGGCGTTCCCCCAGGCCTCTATACTTTACCTACTCCTTTTTTCCCTCTACACCAAATCTCAATCGCCAAAAAGAGCCCATCTACAAATTCACAATATATTGCAGAGCTTATAGATGTGCTATTTTTGAGGGCCTCCTATGTCCAGCTTTGAGGGTTCGTGTAAACACAAACATTGAAGACAAAGGTGTGTAAACACAAACGTACTGGTGTCGCACTCCGTCAATTTCTGATCTACGAGCTCACAATGCGACACGATGTGAAAAAGTGTGAGATTGTAGATCTGCTTTTTTCCGGGCATAATACCCAGCAGCAGCACGCAGGCTTCGACAAATAAATGCCACCTTAGCCGCAGCTCTTCACAATGCGTGAGTGGGCATGCGCAATTACGCGCACGTGTGTGTGTGTGTTTTAGAAGGCACTTGCCGAATCGGTCTCAGGTGGTAATGGGTTAAATAAATAGGTCACCCCCTGGTGACATGCCCCCAGAGGAAAGCGTTCCTGGATGAATGCACGCCGGTGGCAGGCAGTTCTCCTGCTGTGGACAGGACGTCGCTGCCAGCACAGCTCTTACGTAATCACTGGTTAGTGGTTACACAACGCTGAGCCTCTGCTAGCCTGTGACCCAGGGCTGGGCAATATGACAACATCTTTTCCTCGATTACGATTAATACACTTTTGTGTGTTCACTGAACGCTGACTTTGCAAGAAAACCTAACACTGTCTTTTACAGACGTCCTCCGTGATTATTCCATATTACCTGGGGTCCTTTGGTAATACTAGTCCCGTGCGAATAGGGCTTTAGTTTGAATCAAGTGAGTTTTCCCTTCACATGCCACTCATTGTCCCAAAGAGTCAGCAGTAATGGGACAAAATAAACCTCGCCATTTAGTGACGTATGAACCACGACCACAGCCCTAATAACACGCTGTCGTCTGAGGTCAGCAGAAGTGTCCCCATAGGAAGCATTACATTGGCAGCATTGACGGCTTCATCAGCAGCCGGCGTTTGAATGAGAACTTGCAGCAGGAGAAATGGGTGAGGGTGGGGGAGACCATTTGATTGGTAAAGGCTGCGTTTACAAAAATAAATGTGCCGTGAACAGTATTTTAAATGCGCTATCAAAGCATATGTTAGCTTATGTGGTCACACTTTGAAATGTCCTGTTCCCACAAGTTAACGTCAAGTAAGGGAATTTAGGTTTGAGTTTTCACCCTCCCAGAAACATTGAGTTACTATGACCACAGCATATCACTAACCTCAAGATCTGAAAACTGTACCCTTTCTCTAGGGATTGAAAACATGACTAAACAATGTGACCTATAATGTAATTTACGCTGCAAAGCTAAATTAAGATATTTAAAAGGCACCAAAGTGCAAGATGTTGGGGGGGTTTAAATGCCAGATATGTCGGCAATAATATCATGAGTTACGAGCGGCCTGACCAGCCTGCACACTAATGGGTGTCCCAGTAGAGGTGGAAATCAATAGAGTGACGTCCAATGTCTCCCTGCTGGGAGGCTCACATTTCACTGGTCACTTCAGTGAGGACAAATAGAAACCGGTCTGTCTGTGACCTGTGTGCTACGTACTGGACAGATATAGGATCCTAAAAATAGTCAGATTCTGATACGACTGATAACGATTGCACCGATATGTTTGGTCTTAAAGGCTTCAGCAAGGGAACAGCAGCCTACATCACACAAGGAAAAGCACTTATATTGTAGCTCTTTAATTCCTACAGTTATGCTAGTTCATTTCACATGATTGGAGAGTTAGGATGAACACTCCAATGCTAGAGGGAGTATTTGTTTTTACGGTGATTCCTTGGGGAAGTTAAATTGTCATGTGCCACTTATGTTACGGAAGTCTCTACTTTGGTCTAATGAGAACTAGGATGTTACCTAGCTAGCCAGTGGTTCCTCTACTGAGCTGCCTCAGTGCAGCAGACACCAATAAACCTCAAACAATGGTATTAGCTTCAGATTGAATCCTGAGCACTGAAAGGGACATTTGTTAAGCAGGGTTAGAGGTTTGTGGTCAATATTATAAGGGTAGCTAATTTTGTTTGCAATGTCAAAGAACAACATTTACACATCCATTAAAAATGATCTAAAAGGGTTTGTTGCTTTAGGTGAAATAATTATATAAATGAAATAGAGAGAGAGAATGTGAGGACAGGGGTGGGATGAGGTGAGAGAAAGAGCGGAAGATAGAAAAGCAGACTGAATGTCTGGCACAACAGTCCATGTGCAAACGCAGGTATACCAGTCAGCAGAGCAGATTTTCAACTCCCAGCCACTATTGTTTGTCTCACCACAATGACGAGTCGGTGAACTGTAGGCTGTCAGCTTTTATAGTTTCATTAGAAGCTCCTATTCTTTCATGTACTTTCCTGCTAATTAAAAGCAATTCAATTGACTATTAGTGGGTTTGGAGCACGGGAGGTTTCTTTAAGATCTCTAAGGCAGAGTGGAAAACATAATTGGACTTCAGACGGCCCAACATCAACAAACTGTGTCTGTAGGGTTATTGAATTGTAACACTGCCTGGTAGCCTGTAGGCTGTTTGACTCACATACTGTATATAAGCATAAATCAAAAAGAAGGCTTTTAACCACTTAAACCCTATACTGTACTTAGTTGACCTATTTCCCAAGGGCTCTATAGGCCCCCCTTATTTTCGCTCTGCTGTAGTCTACTTCTAGACTAAATATCTTTTGCAGAAAATCTACAAACTTGTGTTGTGACGAGTTGTGAACAGTAAATATATTTGTGAATAGTAAATTAAGAGCTACTGTTACTATAATCTTTTTCTGATGCAGAATTTGGACATGGAAAACAAAACACCACCTTTGGCCATATGAAAGCGATCTTTACCCGAGAGTCCTTACAAGAACAATAAACAAAAAGTAATCGATTCCCTATGCTGTAAGTGATATTTTTGTGTTAAAATAAGTGTTCTGATACAAATCATTGCTAGTTTGTTTCTCAACAAACAGCCATTACATTTTCAGTTCGGGAATCGAGATACCAATTTCATGCAATCAGGAGAGAACTCATACAGGATACAGAATACTAAAAAGCAGAAGAGGCACCTGTTACTCAATAAACATATAGCCGGGGCGTCCATTGGCCTAGTGGTTCAGGCGCATGCTACATATAGGCTCTGGCCTGACAACGCGTCGCGTGTTCGAGTCCCGTTTATGACGACCTTTGCTGCGTGTCTCCCCCCCCCTCCGTAACTCAATAAAAGGCACAAAATCCTAAAACAAAATCTCAAAAAACACTCTATAGCAATGATTAATATCTGAATATATAGTTTTCACGTAAAACAAAACAAAAAAGTTCATGAGCTTCAATTTAGTTTTCCTGGTACAGATATACAAACCGCAGACTAAACAAAACTAATGTGGTCATATTTCCCCCCACCATTGGTATAAGAAAATCAGCAAGGTGCATGTCAACTGTGAGAAAGGAAACATTAGAACCTAAATGCATTACAGACAGACAGAGAGAGAATCCTGCTGTGGCTCTTCCTGTACTAGTTACAGCGTGAAAAAGGCCTCCGTCGAGTGTTCAAGCTTAAATCAGATGGCAACAGCTTGGCACCACAGTTGAAAAATAACCAAAGTGTTAGACAGTGAAGGCAGTATGCTGCCTTTCTGCTCACAGCAAGGATTTGTTTTGTCTTTGTACAATCAAACCAGACTTTATCATTGCAATTAGTCTAGGCTTATCACGTGATGTTGTGTATTTGCCAACTTGTTTGACGTGCAAACAGCCTTTCGTGACTAAAGCCACTTGTGTTACAACCCCACAACAACGCCTATCCTGTTTTCAAACAATTGCTTGATTTGGGCACTGAATATGCCTACTGTTTGAGGGGAACCAGACCTAATTCAAGCATTTCCACAACTTTTAAATGACAGGCAGTGTGGGAAATGACTAGGGGTGCAACGAGTTGCATGAATAATTTATTAGATGAACAAAAATTTGCAATCGAATAATCAGTCTACTGATGTATCACTATCATATTACAATTTCAAATACAGTATGCAATGTTTTGGAGGCTACATTCAAATTATGTTTACCTAGTAAAATAATATAAATGCTTCTCATCCTGATCAGAAACTCTGAGTCCAATAGGATGGTCGAGAACTGAAACGAGCAGATTAGATTTAATCAGACGTAATCTAGTCAGCGTACAATTAGCCTGCACCCGATGCCAATGTGTCACACTCAGATAGGACTCATTTTCATGTAGTTATTGACAAATTAGTTAGTGTATATCAGGCAGCGAGGGTTTAAAAGAAAGAAAGGAATGAGAGTGCCCAGTCTGCATTCACCAAGTAAAACTTTAAGACTAATTGGTGTTTACAGTGTCTACTTTGGTTCAGCTTGGCATGCAAGCTTCACTCTAAAAGGCCATAACTTTGTCTTTCAAAAAGCACACCAATGTGTTACATTCTTATGTACTGTAAACGGTATGCTCTAAACAGTAACCGCTACACTGCATCCCTGGCTCTGTAGCCACTCGTGGAGTGATATTTTGCCACACAACAAGAACAATCATTGTTCTTCTTGGGGAGGACAGCAGAGACGGCCTAACATTGACTTGGCTGTGGAGAAACGGTAGAATAGGTCAGCCACAAACCTTAATGAAGAACAAATGTTTTACAGGAGGTCACTTTGTGATAGACATAGAGCATTCTCCATTTTCCTGGCATTGGTAAAAGGTCATCGGCTATGGAAAATCAAACATAACATGTCAGCTGTATTGGTTGCCGCCCACATGATTCAGTAGTGAAGTGTAACTAGGGGAGTACACGTGGGTCTGTTTCCCAATGCAAACATTCCTCATTTGTATTGCAAAGTTCTGCTGGCTCTGATGGTGATGACTGGCATCCAGTGTCGATATGTCTGTATTGTCTGACAGACAACTACACCAGTCTAACACAGACAACTAGCCTACGGTTGCACGCTGTGACTCGTGTGAGGAAAGTCACTTATTTGTTAATTTGCCAACACTTCCTTGTATTTACAAAGTGCAAATAAGATGTATGATTCCAGATGCGAATGTACGCATTTAACATGATTCAAGCTATGGTTTTGAAGCATTTTTCAGTGTTGGTGTCTTTTAGTTTTGGATGATATGCCTCTTTTTTTCCCTTTTTTTAAAAATAGAATTTATCTGGATCTACAAGCACCTCGTCGTCTTGTGTTGTTAAAACTATCCAAAATATAGCAAATCAAGAGATCAAGAGTCATAGTTATAGTTATAGTATAACAGCAGCCTGTTTGTTCTACTGATGTATGAAACACAACAAATAACAAACATATGGGTTCATGAAATAAATAGGCTACATAAAATAAAATACCCTTATTTAATGGAGAGTGGATGTACAGTGTGTCTTGTACGTGTTTTCATCATGGTAGACTTTACCTTTCTGGACATGGATGATGTCTGGGTAGTTTGCCAAGTGGCCTTGGTAAAGCGCTAACAAATCCATGATTGGGTCGAGATCCTGTCTTGGTTGCTCAGCGAAGCACTCTCCGATGGCCTCGTATGCCTCTCCAGTGAAGGAGATGGCTTGGTTGAGACCAGCAGAGTATGCCTGCTGGTCCATCTCAAAGGCTTGGCTGAGGACCTTGAACGACTGCCCCACTTTCTGGTACTCTTTCTTGAAACCGGTGATCTGCTTGCGGGCAAACTCGTTGACAGTGGCGTTGAGCTGCAACGCGCTGTCATCCATCCTCTTGGTGAAGGTCTTGAAGCCATCGATTTTGCTCTCCACCTCCTGGAGGTCGAGTGGGGCAGCGGGGGTGCTGATGGTGAGGAAGAAGTTAGCCCCCACCATCTCATCCTTCTCGGCCTTCCTCTTGCCCAGCTTCCATGCCTTCTCGTCCGTGCTGCTGCACATGAGGAAGTGCTGGAACACGTCACACCTGGCCAGGACAGGGTGGCTGGTCATGTGGTCCATCCACCGTATGAGGCCCTTCCTCCTCTTAGAAATGAAGTCTTCCTCAAAGCGCCCGGCGGCCTGCTTCTCTGGGATGTGGGGGACCGAGATAACGGGGAATTTCTCCACGAGCCGTGCATACAGCCAGTCAAAGTGCTTATACCGCCTGTTCACCTGGGTCTGTGTGTGCGTGGGTGTCAGCTTGTACGAGATGTAGCTTTTCATGCCCTTGAACTTGGTCTGCTTAGTAGGGTCATCGATTGTGCAGGCAAATGGATACGGGTTCTCCTGCCACTCAGGGCCATATTGGCCCATCACCACACATATCTTGTCCCCGTCCTTCACAAAACCAGCTGCTTCCCCCAGCACAAATGCTTCACCTCCTGACTTCACAAAGGTTGAAAACCTATTCAAGTTTCTACTGACCGTGGCGGAACTCTTTGCTTGCTGTGCATTACCTCCTCTTGCCATTGAGGCTATTGACACCCTGTATGTGGATGCTCCATTGCCTTCAAAATCTTGATAGCTCCCCCCCACAGTACCTGGCTCATCGGCAACAGTGGAGCTGTCATCCCAGTCATCATCCCAGTCATCGTCGCTTCCTTGGCTGGTCTGGTGATAAGTGTTCTGTGGCTGCTGCGCCGGAGCAGGGAAAGTAGTGAAGACAGGTGCCGATGCTTTGGAGAAGTTCTCAACTTTGTTCTGTGTTTTGAACGAAGCGTCAACACCTACGCTCGGGACATTGGCATACCGTGAGTCCTGATAAGAATCTCCTGATGTGTTGCTGTTGTTGTTGAACGTGGAGACGGCGTCGCTCCTCAGAATCTCCACGTAGGACGCAGGGAAAAGCCCCCTCTCCCCTTTGCCGTTTGAACCCTCAAGCCAGCCTTCGATGTCCTGTTCACTGTACAAAGTCACAACCTCGTTCTCTTTCACAGATATCTCCCCCGGGTTTTCGGAGGTGAAGTCGTACAGTGCTCTAGCCCGCAGCGCCATAATAATCACAGCTTGGAAGTTGGAGCGGTAGCGCCGAAGAGAAGCGGCTAGCTGCAGGCAGGCCAGCCAGTCAGTCAGCCCACCAAACCAAAACTATATTGGAACTCCTTCTACAAACTTAACAAGGCACAATTTAAATTACAACACACCAGAAACCTCTGTCAACGCGTCCCTGCTTCAGATGACGTTTTATTTTATTTTATAGAAAACGTACGCGATTCCTGTCGTGCACATTATGTCCCGAGATTTCAGCGATTTCCAACGTGAAGCGGGGTTTATTTACGTTTGCTAGGACCATCTGTACTCCGCAGCCTCCACCGCTTGTGTGTCGCGCTGCGCAGCAACAACCACACACGTAATCATTTATCATTCTGGAGAGCCGAGGGAGGAGCCACGATGCTGTCATTTGTCAGAAATGGTCACACCATGCAGGCATGCAAGATTGGAAATTTGGAATTATTATTATTATGCCGATTTAAAATTAGGCTATAGCATACACTCCGTTGCACTACGGTGTTAATAGGCAGGCATATTCTTATTAGTAGGTAGGCTATGTCCAGTGCGTTAACGAGTTCTCACTAGTTTTGCTTAATTCATTGTGTCTGCTATTTTTTGTTTCATCACTTCCAATTTAACTTCTTTTAAGTTCTTTATTAATTTCTGTATCCTTAAAATGTATTTTCGGTGTAGGCCTGGTCTTACTGAACAAACACAACACAGCTATGTTTAACAATATCATTTCAAATAGTCTACTATAATGTTACTACTATTACTAGGCTACTACTATACTAGATTACTAGATATAGATTGCATGGAAAACAATAGGCTACACTATTCCTTTTCAACTTTGCTGGGCACAACATGACTAACATTCTTAGCTATTCATAGCCTGCATGAAACAAGCACTTCATCTCCCCACCGAATACTGTCTCTCTGTAGTTTATCCATTCCAGATAAGATAGCAAGGTTTTACATTCAGTTTAGGGGGAGGCTGGGAACATTCAATGTCCCATCATCTGCATTTGTTTCCCACACAAAGTTCACATCATACTATAATGATACCAATAACCAACAAGCTGCTGACATAATTAATTATAGCCTATCTAATTCAGGAATTATAGGAGCATAAACAGGGGTAATATTTTTCCTAGTGCGAATTTTGTAGTTATAAACAACCAATCCATACTCAGAGTTGAGTCAGAATACTTTGAAATGTAACGGGTTACTTTGGATATCTACTCTCAACTCTACTACTCACCTGTAGATTTCCATATATGTAATCCTTCCCCATCCAAGGCATCCATCCTTTCTCTTCGATGTGACATGACATGACATCAGCTTGTGACTGCAACTTGTTCCTGTTCGCAGATGACTCAGCACTGCTGGTAATCTCAGCAAGGCAGATGGCTTCTTGGTTAGAGTGGGTGACAATATTATCACACGAAAAGATTAAATTACCTACCTAGGTTCCATCCTGGAGGCCAATCTTTCCGGTGATAAAATGGCCACCAACGTAATCAAAAAAGTCAATCAAAGAACAAGATTCCTTTACAGGATCTCCTCACTGGTCAACAAAAACACCTTGAAGACCTTAACAGGAGCCCTCGTACAAGGTTTCTTTGACTATGCATGCACCTCTTGGTACCACAGCACCTCAATGGCCCTTAAAACAAGGCTCCAGACCTCCCAAAACAAACTGGTCAGGCTCCTACTTGGCCTCACCCCCCGAACCCACCTCAGTGACCTCACCCCTGCCCACTTTGACAGGCTGGGATGGCTTCATTGGCTTAGGGTCGACGACGGAGAACAGCATCTTGCCTCAGTCTTCACCCTTGTCCTCCAGACTTATGCACACATACACATTTCCCCTATTTTCAGCCCACAAACTGTCATTTTTGCTGATGCAATTCTTGCATGTGTACAGTTTTGTTGACTCATTGTTGTGTAAAGCATGTGACCAGAATGGTGACATCTGCTTGTCTTCGAATGGACATGCATTTCATATATATATATGAAAATCATCGGGAGCAAGCTCTCTTAAAGGGCCACTTCACCGCTTTTGAAACCAGGTCTTATTTTAGAAACACTTTCTATATGAATATGAATTTTCTGATATTTTAAACATTAATCATTTGTCATGAAAATGTGGTCTCACTCCCTTCTTGGACTACAACACCTTCACGCAGCCTACCCCTCTCCACAAGGAGGGGAAGAGCACCAAAGTATTATGGTCATTGTAGGAATTCAGAAATCCAGTCAAACCCTGGTCAAACACACAGACTTCATTATTTAAATTAAAATTGTGCTACTGTTATCTATACTATAACTACTATTAACATTGACTGACTGCAGTTTCTTCCAGAGGTGAAATTTCCCCGTAAGGACACTCTCAGTACAACATCACAACATATACTAAAACCATACAGTTTAAAAATTTAAATAAAGTGCAATATAATGAACAATCTATTTTTCCTGTATCCAGCTTTTGGTGTGTCTGCACAAACCTTGTCCTACACAAACTTACGTCATAGTGTCTGAGCAAATAGTGTCTACTTTATGTCATGATGATGTACGATGATAAGAGCGCCCCTCAGTTCACACGGGTGTGATTTTTAGATACATAAGGGCTAAAGCAGGTACAGTCCTTAATGCATCCACTCTAAATGTATTTATCCAATTTATACAGTTTCAGAGAGTCCTGGAGTTTGTTTCATTTGTCTGGGGAATAAAAGATGATTTCCTTGTTCCCTGTTCATTCCCTGTTCATTCAAGTTTATAGTGCTTTACAATTTATTTCACATTAATCCATTGATAGACATACCGGTACACACACATTTTCATACCGATGGCAGAGGAAACCATCCAAGGCTAGAGGTTCAGTTTTTTGCTCAAGGACCTTTGACACGCAGCCAGGAGGTGCAGGGATTGAACGGGGAACCTCCAATATCTCCTGAACCACCAGTTAGTGTGGGGAGCATTCCAAAGAAGCCTTTCCTTTCTCCCATGGGTCGAGAGCGATGACGAGTGGCTTCAAGAACTCAGCATATTATTTCAAGAAGGCAATCTCATGGGAAAGCATCTTGGCAATCAGAACTTTCCCCAGTTGTGCGTCACTTAAAAACATAATATTTTTCACTGCATGTTCTGAGTTCCAGCAAGTAATCATCATCTGTGATCAGGCCTATCATAAACCAGGCAACTACAGTTTGTAGTGTTGTCGCCTCACAGCTAGAAGGTCCTGGGTTCGATTCCCGCTCGGTCGCTGTGGGTGCTGGCGGCGTGTTTCCTCCTCCGCGTCATCAGTGCCCATACCCGAGGCGGGGTTGGCGAAAGGGCCTTTCTGTGTGGAGTTTTCATGTTCTCCCTGTGTCCCCTAGGGTAGGTACCCTCACAAAAAACATGCAGTAATCCTGGTCTCTAAACTGCCTCCCCCTGGCCAGCCGGGGCGCCTGATGAAGGGGAAAGGAACTGGTTGGAATAACGTGTTCCTTCCACGTGCTACGTCCAACCAGGTCAGGTGTAAAGGAGCAACTTGGACACTCAGGCATGAAGGAAGCATGAGTTCAAGTCCGTTGCTCTCCCCATGTCCCCCATATATGGGGACTAGGTTGGCGGAGGGTGTGTAGAGCCCAGGATCACATTAGATAATTGACACAGGGGTGAAAAATGGGTTACAAAATCGTGGGATAAAAAACAAACAGGCTCAAGCTATACAGGTATACAGTATGTGGCGGCCATGCAGTCATCATGGGTGTAATGGACGGTGTACAGTACAGGGAGAATAGAGGAGACCGAGAGGCTTAGAACACAGCCCTGAGGGGATGGTTCAGTGGGACAGGAGGTGTGTTGGAGCCAATCCTCAGCACCTTTTGTCGACCCAACAGGGAGTCCAGGATCCAGCTGCACAAGCTGGAGGTGCACTCATAACATTCCTGAGCTCTGGAGTCTGGAGGGTTCCTAGCCCCATATGGAACCTCTCCCATAGCATGAGGGAGAGGTTCCATATGGGGCTAGAGCAGGGGTGCTTTGACAATGGAGAGGGCCACTATACAGTATATATTTCCACACTCACTCCAGAGGGCCACATTGCATATTACTGTCCTAGCAAAAATAGCCGATCTACAAGATCAAACTGCTTTTGAGTTTGTAGATCAGCTATTTGAATTGAAATCCTGAATTATATTTTTACTATTTTTGAATTGTATTTTTTTTTATTTCAAATGCCTTTAATTATTGTTATGTTAACTTTAGGAAATAAATACAAATACATTGGCCATAAAAAGAATGACAATAACATTTTAATACTACTCATTGGGATACATCACTGAGGATACGTCCCAGGTGCATCCATTTATGTATGTATTTTGTTATAGTTATTCTATTTATAGTGACTCATAGGAATAGTCTGGTGACCACCGGAGAGACGGGTGGCAGCCAGAAATTAGACGGCACCCAGGAGCAGTATGGGTTGGCGCCCCAGCCTGTGTCTTCCGTGAGGAAGAAGCCCAACAAACCCACGGTGAGGCCTTTAGGAGGGCCACTCAAGCCTCAAGCGGAGCCTGCGGCACCACCAAGGGCAAGGTGGAGCCTGCGGAACCGTTGTGGCTCGAGAATCCACCATTCCTGAATAAAGTGCCTGGTGCTGGGAGTCTGGTGCAACGCACAGGTCCTGACCTGGTGAGAGCAGGAGTGGACCTGGTGAGACGTAGGAGGGGCCCGGACAGGAGTCAACCCACAGAGCCTAGTCCTTCCATGCACCAGAATGGTACCTCCCAGTCCCAGCAGAGTAGTTCAGGAGGAACGGATTGTGTGGCCCTGGTTTTTCCCTAATGGGACTTATCGAGGGTAGCTACTGGGACGTAAGTCGGGACTTGATCACCCCGGCTGGGGCACCTGAGTGAGGGGTATGATGTTGCGAGACCCGAAACCCCGATGACCTTGGGATACATCACCGAGGATACGTCCCAGGTGCCTCCATTTATGTATGTATTTTGTTATATTATATTAAACTACTAATTTAGACTGAAGTAGCCTAATTAAAGCGGGTCATGTTTGCAAATCAATAATATTAACCTGCGGGCCACATTAAGGTGGGGGGCTACATATTGTCAACTGTTGTTTATGGTGTGCACTGCATTTGTTGTTATTTTTCTGTAAAGCACTTTGTAACCTCGTTTTGAAAGGTGCTATATAAATAAAGGTTTATTATTATTATTATTATTATTATGTGGTCCCCGGGCAGGCAGTTGCCCATGTATATGGGCAATATGCTAGACTTTAGGGTGCCATGGTGTTGAATGAATGCTGACGTGTGGTGCCGTAAACAGCTTTCTCACAGAACTATAGGAGTTCCGCTTATCCAGGATCGGGTGAGGGCATTGTGGAGTGTTGCTGATGTCATCTGTAAGCGAATTGGTGAGGGTCCATGGGTGGGAATGAACCCTGATGTCTAGCCTAAATACAGGTACAAGATGTGCACACGATCTCCTCTGCGGGAATGAAACAAACCTCTGTTTAGTGAGTATGCGCTCCATGCTGTATCTTGTTTGGTCCTCCTCAGGCTCACACCTAGATATTCTGAGATGTGTGAGATCCTCTGCCATACCTTCTCAGCTTTGTTTTAAAAAGAGAGAAAAGAAAAGGTCAAGATACCAAATAAAATCAAAATAGAAGGTGCTATTAACTAATTTCGCTGGGGACCCCCTTGAACCCACTCATGGTACCCCGGTTCGTCCACGGGGTCACTTCTAGTGAACTAGAGACTAGGATCAGTAGTGCCTGATGGTTTTCCAGAGATAATTTTATTTTTGTACATATATATTGGCTACTGATAGTAAGCTACAACCACACATACAATAAATCATTCTACCCAATTATTATCACCACAAACCCTTAGAATTATTGGGACAAACTTATATTGTTGAGCCATATTATGTTCTGCTGGGTTCACTAATATAATGATTCATATTTACATATTAGCAAGATTAACTGTTTTTTTGTATTTATATGAAAACCATGCTCAGGGTCCTTCTCTCTTATTTAAGTTTGGAGGAATACACAAGCATTACAATACATTTCAAGGCAAAACCAAAACAGCAAGGACTAAAATTTACAATTTCCTCTTGTAGACACTGCCCCCTAGTGGCTATTGGTTTTTGTTATTTTGGTTGATATGCTTTTCACATCCGTAGTGAGACATTTGGATGAATATGAACTTGGTTCTGACAGCAGTGATTGAGACAAATCAAATGCTTCTTCAACTAATTAATTAGTTGTATGGAATGGAGTCCTAGAATGGATCAAAAATACTTATTACCTAATTAGCCCTACTTCCATATTCTCTAAAATGATTCTCCCCTCAAAATGAAACACCGTCAACAAAATATGAATTTCAAATATATAACTTGTTAGTGGTTTAATCCTACCAGAGGTATAAAGTAACACAGGCCAATGGGACAGTTCCCAGGGGCCAATGACTATACCTTATCAGGCTCCCCAGGCCTTTCAGACTGTACATGGATGTGCTTTTTTGACCCACAGATGCCTTACAAGTCGAGTATTGTGCTTGTGTGCCCAACTGCCCACCCACTCAACTGCCCATCCTGGGTGACGTGCTGGCCTCTAAGATTACTGGCCCAGCCAGGGCCCCCTGCGAGGAATCCGCCCCTCCCTGATGTAAACATCACCATGCAGCTACCAACTCACCAACCAACATTAATATACACTTGCTATCCACCAGAGGTCACTCTTTTCACATGCAAATTAGATCATTTTGAAGAGAAATAATAGGTTCGGGTTCACTTAACTGTATCTATCTTAATATAGGGCTTGATATTGAGAATTGTCACCTATGTCATTACAAGTATATGTGAATTAATGTATGTGATTACATATGGAAGGTTGCAAATGGATTGCATAATAACATGGAATGTATTTTTTACGATGTTTTCTATATTTATCATAGTCGTCAGAGTTGAGCAGAGGGCAACTCACTCACACATGAAATATTGAACAGGAGTGTGATCTCTGGAGAGCATGGTCTACTTCAGAGTCTGCATATTATACTCCCTTATTAATTATGACAAGAGTAGGCATACATTATTGGTTTGCCTGGACTGAATGTATAAACTGTCAAGCCTGTCATGATAGTAACGATAATCTGGTGCTGTTTTGCTTGGCACTGAAACTCTAATGCAGCTTTTTGTGGATAGAATCTAAAGACCTGTGGCCTCTATAAGGCATTAGAAATGTTCTGACAGTGATGTTTGCAAAGCTACAAGGCCTAACATCATAGGTATACAACCTTCAACAAGTGTTGGAGAGCCAAGCCCAAGATAAGGATAGTTCACAGTTCAAGCCATTATCACATTTTGTGAAATGTGATAATGGCTAAGGTTTGAGAAAATGTCTACAGTGCTATATATAGAGCATTGCATAGACTACGCTATAGCCTCGCCTGGCTACGCAAGGCTATATACAAGACTATAGATCATAACTTTAGTCCCGGATTTAAAGGTCTTGTATGGAATAATTTGACATATAGCAAATAATAAGGTTACAAGCAATCAATTTGTAACTTGATGTAAATTGATGATTATTTCGAGGATAGTAAACTCTATGTATACTTGCATACAACATGTTATAATAGGATTTAATAATAATAATCTTTATTGTCCCGAAGGATATTTGTCTTCACAGTCTGTTCAACACCCACATCACAAACAACACAGAGCACATAACATCAATACAATACAAAAACATGAAGGTCCCCACTGTGTACAGAACCATCCTATCGGCGGGGCAGTTTGTTTAATGCCGCAATGGCTGAGGGAACAAAACTCCTACTAAAACGGACCTTTTTCCATGGCAAGGTTCTGCATCTTTGTCCAGATGGCATGAGGTTAAAGAAGCGATACAGGGGATGATACATTTGGAGAAGGCATATGACTGGGTCTCCCGGTATAGGTTCCCGGGAGGTGCTGCGGGAGTATAGGGTGAGGGGGACCTTGTTGAGGGCCATCCAATCTCTGTACCTGTGTCCGGGTACTGTGCAGTAAGTCGGATTTGTTTTCCGGTGGGGGTTTGGGCGGTTGGCCTCCACCAGGGCTGTGCATTGTCAGTTTTGTCACCTATATGCCGTTTGTGATTTTCATGGACAGGATCTCGAGGCAAAGTTGTGGTGGAGAGGTTATGCGGTTCGGTGGGCTAGGGTTGCTCTTTGCAGATGACCAGTTGAGTGTACGGCGGCTGGGATGAGGATCAGCATCTCCAAATCTGAGGCCATGGTTCTCAGCAGGAAACCAATGGATTGTGCAGTCCAAGTATACGGATTGAGACAATGTCCCAGAAGAAGGAGTTTAAGTATCTTGTTCTGGAGAATCGGATCAGCATGGGGCGGTATTGCAGTTGCTGTACTGTACTGCACTGTTGTGACGAAAGGAGAGCTGAGCTAGAAGGCAAAGCTCTCGGTCTACCGAACAATCTTGATAAGTTCAGTCACGCGAGACGGACTCGGGATCCCCCAGGATGATGTTACTAATGGTGATCTGGAGAGGGAAGTTTGGAGCTCTCTACTGGAGCTGTTTCCCCCTGCGACCCGACTGCGGATAAGCGGTTGAAGATGGATGGATGGCTGTTATAGGCCTATTTGATTAATGGAAATAATAATCAATTTAAGAATTCATGTTACTCGTGTTGACTCCAGTCTAACCCATACTCAGGTAAATAATGTTCATTATTGAATTCTGAATAATTATTATAATAAATAAACATTAACAGGTTTAGGGGAATGTAAATCCATGTGAAAGTCCAGTTGGTTTCCCCCTTCCAGCTGGACGGAATGCAGAAGAGCTTGGCATGGTATATTGTAGGCCTAATAGAGACAGTTTATAGTAGCCACAAAATAAATAAATACATAGGCCTACATAAATAAATAAAATAAATAAAATAAATAAAATAAATAAAATAAATAAAATAAATAAAATAAATAAAATAAACAAAGATGTGTATTGAATGTCATTCCCTCTGGTCTGGATATGGAAATGGTATTTGATGAAAATGAGCTGACAGCTGTCATAATCTCATCTGACAAAAATAATTCCATGAAAATGCAATTCTCTCAGAAATAAAGTCATAAAATGATGGCTTTTGATTTATTTTCTTTTACGAGGCACGTTTTATTTCACTGATTACACCAACAGATAACAAAAACAAAAACAGGAATGGCCTCACAGTGGCTCCCTCCCACACAGCCCCAACATTAAGTGGCTGCGTTTCCTTTACAGAATGAAAATAGGGAACCATGTGTTTGGTCACGTGACTCCTTACGTTTTTAAAAGACCACGGCCATGGTCGGTCCAGATCTCTAGAGCTCGTTCGTACCACGGTGTCGCGCGTCAAACATGACCGATCTACAAGCTCACCGCGTGTCGCTGGCGCGGCGCGCGGTGAGCTTGTAGATCAGCAATTTCCGGGGGGGGGGGGGCGCGGCACGGTCGTACGGCCACCACATACGAGTGACGTCAGCTTCACTAGTTTCCTCTCAACCGAGCGCTTGTGTTGTGTGTGATTGTGAATTTGTGATCATCAAACCAAACCAAGTGAACAGCCGGGGTGGTGGGCGACAGGATCGTACAGGGATCTTTCTCCATGAAAACACACGCACGAAGGGGACTCCTTCATCTATACAAGTATTAAAACACTCGATGTTGCCGCGAAGCCGAGGTCCAAATTAAAAGGGTTTTTTTCCCCCCAAAGCAAGTGTTTTTCTGCGGATAATAATACACTGGTTCTATTCTCTTCTTGGCTGTGCCTTAAGGCGGGGAATACAAAGCGAAGTGTATATGGTTCCATATCATATCCATATCCATTACATGTTGCTGTCGTAGAAGAAACAAACATCAGGATTTACTATAAACACCAATTCGTGCAGCGTGACTGGGAAGTAACGGTAGTACATGGATTATCTGGTAAGTAAATGTTCTTGTTCTTTATTGTTTTGGTTTCACGTGCACAGTGCAGGTGGGAACGATGCTTTATTAAAAAAAAATCCCTGTATGCATGTATTAATTAACAGTTACCTTCAGTCTGATACTCTCAGGACTCAGGTATGAAGCACCGACAAATTAAAAGTGATATCCCAAAAGGAGACATCATTTCTCTGTATCGAACAAACTCCTACATTCACCAAATGAATAAGCTAATTTTCTTAGAGATTGGAGGCTAAATCATTGCTTAATTAATTTAAACAAAATAAGATGGACTCCCTCCAGCCATTGAAACATTTGAGGTGCAATAGCAATTATTTGTTAATGCATCACAGCAGGACCAAAAAACTACACGTGTTCTGCTGGTAAATAACTTGGGGAAACCATGGGAGAGAATGAGCCTCATTGTTTGGTAGCTTACATTTTCACCATCTTGCAAAGTCAGCAATAATAAAGCAGGTTGTTGTTCTAAAGTCAACATTGACACGCATTTTCAACACTGACACATATAAGTTGACTCCTGTGATACCACAGTTCATGCACTGTGCAGTTCATGCAATGAACTGTGGTTGAACTGTGGTAGATATAGCTACCACATTTTAACTTACTACATATTTTAGTGTGTAAGTAAAGACTTGGAATTAGGTTTAATGCCTGGCTGAATTTCATCCCCTGTGTGTTGCATCTGAAAGATTAGAAATAGGCTAGAGTGTTGGGCACATCCCAACAAAAACGTTTCAGGGGCTGAACAACAATACATCTGAAACATGACATTTTAGTGATTTAACCACACATTTGAAATAATGTGCCCTGAAAGGTTGCAGCTTCATCATCGTATTATTATTGTTGTTATTTATTTTTCTATTTGCTATAGTACAGACAACTTTGATTTGACATGATGTTATACAGTGCAGTAGCTAATGGAGTTGGCTTGGCCACTAAACTTGTTATCAGTCAGGCTTAGCTCATATTTCCAAATCTCATGTTATGAGATTTAGATTCCCCCCCCCCCCCCAGTTCTAGCTACTCACAGTTACATCCTCAGTGTTCATATCCATTTGTACACTATTAGTGTAAAATTAACTGTGGGGATTTTACTGTGTAGATGTGTTACAGGCAGTTGATCTGGGAGAGCATAGCCTTGGGCCTTTGCCCACATTCTAGGGATGGGAATGGCGCTGCTTGAACAGTGCAACAATAGAGAGGAAGTGGCAGCTATAGACCATTTCACACTTGACAACATAAACATTCTAAGTCTATTTCCTGTTGCTGTATTTGTAAATATCAGTAGCTGACCATAAATAAACTTGGTAGAGAATAGAGATAGTCTGATATTGATTGACTGATATAGTGGGTATGACTATGTTGTACCATACTTTGTACCAATTTGTGTTTGTTTCAAAATGGATAATTAATAATAATGCATATTTTTTAAAGAATATGTTGATATTATCCTGTGTAGCTACAGTCATGCCTGCCTAGAATGAAATGCACATTGTGCAGAGCGGACAGTGGAATTAGATGCTTTTAGCCGGTAGGTACAAAGTTTGCTACATTGCTGCATTCACACTGGCAGATGCAAACTAGATAAACTAACCCATCGGGCACAGGTCTCCACCAGGGCAGGTCAGGTTGTGGCCTCCTGGTGGCGCTATAATAGGCCAATGTGAAAAGGGTGCCATTTCTTCTTGCCTTGGATGGCAATTGGATGATTTGAGGCTTTTTGTTCAAAACGGGCCAATCCTGCAAACGTTGAAAGCCAATTAGGATCATGGAAAATGATATATCGGACAGATCCGTCTTGAACACATGAAAATAGAGATAGTGTGTAAGCCAATCAGTGTAGAATCTGAGAAATCCAACAGACTCGTCTTGATCACATGACTACAGAGATCATGTGGACCGATTTGCGTGAGATTTGGATGAAATCTGTGCGACTAACATAAGTAATGTCTTATACAGAAATCGGCCTCATGGTGGCGCTATAATCGGCAGATGTGGAGGGATGCAGGGACAATGTTTTTCCATGGCCTCTAGGGAGTGCGCATACATAAGTTGTATACAGATCAATGCAGTTATAGCTAAAAACAGGAATTGGCCTGTTATAGCGCCACCGTGAGGCTGATTTGGGGGGGAAATTTGTGGCATGTCGTCATCGGCCTAGTGGAAATGTGCGTGTATAATTTCACGGAAATTGCTCACTGTGTTTGTGATTTGTGGCATTTTTTCGAAACGGACCAATCGTGTGAGCTTTGACGGGTAGTGTGTTTGAGTGTTTGACTATGGAGATAGTGTATACCGAATTGTGTGATGTATGGATAAAATGTGTATAAGTAATCTACAGAAATGTGTTTTGCCTAAATCGGCCTCATGGTGGCGCTATAACAGGCTGTTGAGGAATCGTCGTTGGCATCCAGGGAGTGTGTGTGCAAAGTTTGGCATGGATCGGGCCAACGGTCCCGTAGATTAGCTGATAACGGATGGACGGAAGGAAGGAAGGAAGGACACACACACGGACGGAGTGCAAAACATACTCTTCCCCCCATGCCTTCGGCCTGGTGGAGACAAAGATACAAGATGCATTGAACATGAGGAGTGCGATGTCCACTCTCAGCACTGTGCAACTTGCATACCAATGGGAATCAGTAATTATGTACTTCCAACTTGCATAGTGCAACTGTTACATAACGTACATTAGGCCTATGCACGTTTTTCCTGTGGTCAGTCAGTAAGTACTATAATTACATATTGTAGGTGTCACATTACAAAGGGACAGTAAGACTGAAATGTGAAGGAGTTCGCCCACCCAGTGTTATCAGCTTGTTTATAATGAACCTCACAACACAAACATGGAACTTTGAACTTTTCCATAATTAGGTCATTGGGTTCACATGAGGAGCAGTACGGTTTTCAGTTCACAATTCACACAGATTTAAATAATGTCTGACACGGTATATCGCTTAATTCATTCTCAATAAATCAGGCTTATGTTTGTGTTGTAAAATTCTTTTAAAAAAGGTTTTACCGTTTTCACACGGATTGCATGAAAAGGGGCCCCATACGTCTTCCTAGTTTGAGAGTTACTTTGCTTCAGTTAGATGTTTATGCAAAGTTGGAAATATGTTGGAACTGAAAATATTCATCATTATCGTAAAAATGAGCACCCTCATAAGTTCTAAACGAAATCTGCTTGCAGCTATATTGTTGTTGTTGTTGTTGTTGTTATTATTATGTAATGTCTGTGATTAGATTTGTTGAGGATGAGGCCATGAGGGCAGGTTTGGTGGTGAGGTGCATTTACAAAGGATTTCAAGCTTGAGGGATTTAAGCTATTTTCTGAGACGCATTTTTATGTCCGAGGTGGGGGAAAAAAAGCACAGCTGTAACTGTGGCCTGTCGGGGCCGAGTACTCGGCTGTCCTCAAAGGTCAGGCTCTCAGTAGGTGCTGGGCCTCCTCTCCTGCTGTGCAGCACTGGAGACCTGGCACAAAGAAAGCACAGGCTCCAACTATGGCTGCAATTTTGAAAACTCAAGTTTGACCAAGGTTCCTGCTGCTGTGTTCTTCACAGGCAAGGGTTGACGGTGTTAAGGCTTATTATTTGCTATTCTGTATTGCTTTTCTTTGTCAGTATAGCATGTTTACTTGGCATGAAGATGCTGTACATTTACCACATAAATAAGTGACAAGTTTATCGGTGTAAGAAAATATTTCCATAAATACAACGTACTCATAAGAATATAGAAGGAAACAAAAGAAAAAGTCAGATAACAAGACATCAATATCAATTACAAGTGCTAAAAAAATTAAAATGATCACACTTGTGTGAAGTGAGGGGCAGGCGCCCCTCAAAAAGACAATCACAGTCTCTTGTGTAAGTAAAGAGACACTTAGCAGGTGTAAGACAATATTTCCATACAAACTCCAGCTTACTTAGTCAGATAACAACACATCAATATCAAATACATAAAGTGCAAAAAGATAGTAGCAAATGAACAGCTATATACTAAAGTGATAATGCCGTGTTCGACGGCCTATGTCGTCAGCATGATTGACATTGAGCATACAGTGGCTTTGGTTCCACTTGGGAACAGGATCACCTTGCAGATGCACACTGTTGCATGGTCAGTGACAGTGACTGTGTAGTGTTAAAAACATAACTCACAAAACAGCTGCCCCAGGGAGGAATTTAGCTTGCTGTTGCCATGATACAGCCTTACCAAATTACCATGTGTACCATGTAGAGGACTCATAACCCTAACCCTAATCTGTTGCAAATATCAACAGATTTGACTGATATATGTATTGTCATATATGTACTGATAATGTATTGTCAGTCAGCTACTGTACTTCCAATATGTTTATGAGACTGTGACTGTATTTACAATCAGGCATGACAAGGCCACATAGTCAACTCCTTTGTGTATTTAATTCAGACGAGACTCTGGCTGCGTCCGAATTGCTAGGGTTGTTCCCTACTCCCTATCCCCCATACGGGGATCCAGACTCTAGTGGACTCTATAGTGATGATTTCGGACAATACTCCCTGTATGGGGAGCACCGACTCTGACGTCAATATCGATAGAGGGCGCTGTAGTTCCGCGGGTTCATGTACTTTTTATTTGCATGAAATCCCCATTAGGTTTTTTCAGATCGCCTCATAAAGAACTGTTTGAAAAATAAACAAATCATCCCGGCCGTTTCACTCATTTGGATATGAAGAATCAACTGACTACAAGAAACCAATCAAAACGCTGCTGCTGAATTTCCGCGGCGCTAGGAACAGACTGTATCAAATAAGTGACTGCAGACTGTCACCTCCCTGCAAGGACAGTTTGTAAAGTTATTTTTAAATTCATGAATGAATAAAGAAAAAATAGGTTAATGAAAATATGTTTGCAGGCCTATATATCATATATATATATCATATATATATCATATATATATATATATATATCATATATATATATCATATATAGAAAAAATAGGTTAATGAAAATATGTTTGCAGGCCTATATATATCTATGATAAAAAGGTTATTTTAAAATCATAGGCCCATTGTTATCAATAAATTAATATTAGGCTATATCCATTATCCAGCAATATGAAAACAGTGCACAACCTTGACAATATATGAAAATGTCAGCAGCATGATTGAATCTTAACCACATGAACCCCCGCTAATCCTGGGGCGGGGGGGATACGGCAAAAATAGCCGATCTATAAGCAACGCGCGACGTCCGTGTTGTGAGCTTGTATACTTGTATACTTATACTTTTACTTTAATAGCCGATCTACAAGCTCTGCTCACAATACGGACGTTTGGTGTTAACAGAAACAGCAGTCCAATAAATGACTGCCTACACAATGAAGTTTTAATGCATTTATCGCAATTCAATGAAATAATGTTAGATAGCATATTTTTTCATGGCAGGAATGAATGAATATTAATAAAACATATGTTCGGACACAATTAATATGTGTCTCACATGCATGTATTTAGCCTACGTTTGTGATAAAGAATCTCACAAATATATTCTACACCAAGCAACTGATTCCTCTCCTAACGTCATGCGCTGGGCCTGGGTGTCGTGATACAATGAATCAGATTAGTAATACTATTGCAAATGAGTAGATTTATTATAAATAAAATAAAACAATTTCAAATAAATGCACAGATCATTTGTCTCGAGATCTGTAGCTTCGAGATCCGCCAGGGAAGAAAAGAGGGGAAAACGAAAGTTTAAAAAGTACATTTGTGTTGATTTCTTTCGCTGGTTCAACTTCTGCCTCTTCTGAGTTGGAGCGCAATGAGCGCATGCATGCAGAAGCAGCGCACGTGCGCAAACGCATGCATGTGCGCTCAATAGCGAGCTTGCGCAATGCATTATGGGGCAGATTTGCTTCGCTGTGTTTTTGTAGTGACCATCGGATGCTCCCTACAATTCCCGGTGTATTGTGGGATACTTCAGTCCACTACGTTAGGGTGCAAAAATGCTCACTACATATTCGGACACTATAACAAAATGGCGGAACCTCAAAGTAGTGCACTATATGGGGCATAGGGAATGATTTCGGACGCAGCCTCTGTATAAATGGAACTAAAGGGACCAATGGACCGTTAAGCCCTAACCACACCAAAGGGTCAATACGGTTTTAGTGTTGTCCCTGCGGTGTGATATGTCTTGTTGCACGTTGACCCACGTTGACCCACATTGACCCTAGTGATTCAACGCATGGAATTCAATGGCCCAAACCACACCAAAGGGCCAAGACGGTTGCAGCCGTTTGGACCCAAGGAGTTCCATGGTGACGCTTTGGTGTGGTTAGGGCTAGGGGCCCATTTGGTTCCATTTGTACTCTCTTTGGAGTTGAATTAACACTTTGCAGGCGATAGATTTGACTGTGCAGGAAAATTCTTCTGTTATGTTTTTTAGAGGAGAGAGATAGAGAGGTAGATGTTTATCAATCCAGCTGGAAATTTTAGTTTCAGCTTCACCCAGCTGATGGCTGCTCAGATGATCATAATGAGAGTGCGCAGGGGAGTGTCTTGCTCAGGGACACTTTGACACCTGTGACCTTTGTACCAAACATTACCCACTCTGCTATGCTGCCCAGTATATGTGTCAATGTGTAGCGCCATAGGCCACTTTTGTAAGCATTGTTGATGTCCTGTACAGACACTTAAAGTCCCACTCGTCCCATTCATGTGAACTAGACCGCTTCCATCTGCATTAAGTGCTCTGTTGTAGAGGAGGCAATTTCACACTTGCTGTAGGCATTTTCTATAGTCTTATGCAACTTTTCCCTTTTTACATGACATGTACAGACTAGAGACTGACACGGGAGTGGATTTCCACTCCTGTCCTGTCCCACTCCCACAGAAAAAATCCTGTCCTGTCCCAATCCTGGACCAGGGTAAAAATAAAAATCCTGTCCTGTCCCACTCCTGTAGAATGACTCCTGATCCCATCCCGCTCCCACTCGAGATGACTCCCACTCCCATCCCGCTCCTGTTTTTTTTTTTTTTTTAATACTGCATTGTGCCGATTATAGACTACTCCAATAATAAGATGAACCCCATTTTTCAAGACTAATTAGAGAAAAAAGTACATTGAAATTCAATTAGTCTAGTCCCCGTCCCCGATAACAAAATAAATAGTCTTATATTCAGCACAATATGGTAAGTTACTCATTAAGGCAATGGATGGCGTTCTTATTTTTTTAAAGAGTATCGTTTCATGCCATTAAACAATGTGGCACCAGGAACAGTTAACGTGGTAAATGTAATGGTATATTATATATATATACCATACGGCATATAATGCCTTAATCCAGTTTAAACAACAATCTTCAAAGGCCCCAACACATAATACCTTATACATACCTTGCTATGGTGGAATGTATGTCAGTTAAAAAACAAAACATTGGTCAGTCACACCACGCCTATGGTAACAGTACCTTAGTTGAATAAACCCAAACATGGTATTTAATGTTTTATTTTATTATTTAAGACATTGTTTCCTTCTCTCAGTCCCTGTCGCAGGGTAAACAAAACGTCATATAGCACATGGCTAATTGTACCGTGCCAGGGAGGAGGAGGAGGCGGAGCGGCTGTAACTTTCTCCAGGCCAATAATGGATTTAATCATTCCAAATAGGTCTCCATTCATTGCTACGGTCGACATGCTCGTCTCACTGTCACTCGCTATTGCTGCGCTGTGCAGAAGAGCCGTTGAAGTTGAAGTGAATTGCGACATTGAGGGGGGCAGAAAACTGAGCGCTCGAGCACTGTTCATGCAGCCTGGAGTGGGACTAGCTGGAGTTTGATAGTTGAGATTGTAGAGCTTGTAGATCTGTCTGTTTTTGCAGCTCCGGTGTCAGGGTAACAATAAGAAATTATAGGCAGAGATGAAGTGAAGTTGAACAGCCAAGCAGCAGCAAGCTACGCTACGCTAAGCTAAGCTAACATCACCACCACCATGGCTGGTGTTGTGTTAGCTTAGCAGCTAAGCCTTAGCTTCTTGCAATGCTATAGCGTTCTCACTGCGGTCTCACGGTGCAGGCACTGTGGGCTGCTGCTTGGAGAGGAGAGGCTACAGGCGGCTCAGCGGCTGCTATGACCAAATTGATTGTGTGCAACATGACAACTGTTTTAAAGTATTGTACAGTGACAACTATTGAAACTTTATTGTAAACAAACACTGCGGTCCACCCAGCTCCACCCCCCTGGCTACAGCAGGCAGCCAGCAGTGAGCCTGAGCACCGCGGCGAGCGTTGTTTCCTTCCTGAAAATGATCATTATGATTCTAGATAGATGGCATTCCCGTTCCTGCACGCTCCCGTTGATTTTCATTCCCGTCCCGTCCCGATCACGGGATTAATAAAAAAATTAATCCCATCCCACAGGATTCCCGCGGGAATCACGTGACCCACGGGAATCCCGACAAAATGTCACTCTCTAGTACAGACCTCAATGGAGATATTCTGTATACTGTTGAGCCTGGCTCAAAGGAACCCCCATATGACTACTTTAATTTAATGACATATCTTATTATATTTTATAGGCAAAGTTGTATAGGCTTACATACTGGTTTCACTATAGTAGCCTTTATAATAAATTAAGGATAAGGACAAAATTAAATCCCCGTAGTTTTACCGAATACCTCAATTTTGGTATTGTGGGGATAGTGCTTGTAGTGGCTGATTAATAATTTCCAACATGGGAGCTAAGACAAACTGTAATGATGCGCAAACAATAAATGATAAAATTATTCGTATCCAAACGAGCTCAAGTTAAAAATGTTTACTATAGTTCAGTGCACCAAATATCACAATACAATTTCCAATAAATATACATGTAATAAATATCTGCAAATAATCTAACAATCAAACGGTGAGCAAACCAAGCGTGATGATGAATCAAAATGACCAATTAAAGTGCCTTGTGCACTCAACAAATTGTATCGCTTAAGGCTCATACATACTCCAGTTTTTGGTGATAAGAGTTGAGGCCATCATACTCGCGGTGATGTCCTTAAGGATTGACCCCGCCTCCCTGTGGTTTACCCAACTTCTAGACCAATCAGTGAACGGGGTGATAGCTCCAGAGTGAAAAGACTTGTCTGATAGTAAAAACAGAGAGATGGGTCTGTGTCCGCGGTGATAGCTGATCATTCATCACCGCGACTGACGTAATGGTCTAGTTTTCCAACCCTTTAAAAACTACACCGCGGTGATAACCTATCACCAAAAACTGGATTATGTATGAGCCTTTAGAGTGAGCTGGTAGATACCTGCATTTGTAACCTGCTGGTGGCCACCCACATAGGCGCTCCCACCAATAATGAAGCGCCAATGCGGTGCCCAGGCACACCCATCACCAACCGAGTGAAAATAACTGTGGGCTCCTACAGTGTAGCAGATTCATTTGAGGCAGACGTTCAAGTGCTAGAAGCGACAAAGCTGAGACAACTTGTTGAAGGTGTTGTACTGCATTTGTGGGGGAGTCTCTGTACATAGGGGGGATTCATATGGGGACCTGGGCGGGGGCATAGTTGTAGAGTCCATTTCCTTTTTTCCCCCTTTTTGGGCTTTTATGCCTTTTATTGATAGATCGGAATTCGAACCTGTGACACAGTTTCAGGCTGCCATTGCAGCCTAGGGTGCCCGGACCACCACGCCGGCGGCCCAGGCCGTAGTGTCTATTTCGGATTTATTTTCAATTGCCGATCAGGGTTCGGCCTATGCTAAAAAAGGTCAGGTCAAGATCTCTCTTGACACCTTTTCAACCAACCAATCAGATTTCCAAGCAGGCAGCAGATATGGTCACTGGTTGACATGTACACTATTCACCTCACATGACACCTTGGGGGTATGCTGAAACTAGCCAGTACAGTTATATAATATAATGTAATTTTATGCATCCGGTGGGTTGTATGTTATATACAATTTAGCGACTTACATTAAGAAAGAACAAAAACCATGGCAATACATCACATACAATAAAGTAGTTATCATGAAACATGCGTAAGCTAAGAACGTAATAGTGGAATATCTATATAATGCTATAAGTCTGTATCTGTATCAATGCTACAAAAAGTGCTATCTAAGGGGTAGGGTAAGTGCTACGGGCCATGATGGAGTCTGAAAAGGTGGGTTTTCAGACTACGGCGGAAGATTGGGAGTGATGCTGCAGTTCTGACTGTAATGGGAATTGCATTCCATAGTTTTGGAGCCAGAAGGGAGAAGAGTTTGGGACGACATTTCCTACATAGCCTACTAATGATGTTGTCAGCTTTTGCCGCTGTGTTAATTTGGACCGTGTGAAGTGTGGGTCTAATGATTAGCGAGGCACGCTACTGTACTGTAGGAAAGTAGGAAATGTCCATATTGCTTCATTGCTTGGTCTGATAACATCTGAAGCGGGTATTTGAAGTGGTTTCTGAATGTCAACTGGGCCAAAGACAGTACATCTCCATCCTACCAATCTGAGAATCCCATTGTCAAATATTCGGGAAAACAGCGGCCCCTGTTGTTCCTCGAGGCAACAGTCTGTCTTGAGAGACTACCATCCTACTGGCTCACTTCTTTCTACGATTCACATCCACCCGTTTGAATGTGCAGGGAGACACGGTAACATTAACTTGTCACCGTCTCTCTCATGAAGTACATGATGAAGTACTTCCTTGCTGGCCATGTGCGGTATGTTTGTTTATCGTATCTAACCCAGTAACTGATTGAAGATACATTGTGCTCGATGCCTTAGAGAAGGTCCCTTGTCTATCCACACCATGATGGATTATATTTTCAAAAAATAATTATCCCACAATTTTGTAACCCATTTTTCACCAGGTGCCAATGCCTAAACTGTAATCCTGTAAAAACTGTCTCCCTCTTCCAACCAGGGGAGAGCCCCGAACTGAGCTTATGCTTCCTTCAATGCATGAGGAGTGAGCAGGCCGCTTATATAACACTGTCTCTGATGACCAGTTTGAGAAGCAGACTGCCAAAAAGATGCTCTCGGCCCCGGGCCGACCTAGCAGTCCTAGCAGTCCAGCCTGACAGCGCATTGCAGGTTTGAGTCCAGTTCCTGACGGACTTTCACTCCCCATCCCCATCTCTCTCTTCTCGTTTCCTGTCTGTCTCCACTTAAACTATCAATAAAGGCAAAAAACCCCCAAAAATATATAAAACTAGAACTGCACTCTGCCGAGTGCATACTTGCTTGTTGCACTAGTAGCACACTAGTAGCACACTAGTAGCACACTAGTAGGCCATAAATGGCCTACTAGTGCGCAAGCAGAGCGCGCAAGTACTTTCGACCGCTGGAAAGTATCACATCTCAGTATCTCTGTGAAGGAACGTTTGAAATGTATAATCATTACGTGTAACTATTTGCTCTTATCTCTTATCCTTTTCACTCGACTGAATGCTACATAGGCTTGTCCCGGGTTAAAACGTGAGCCCTTCATAGATACGACAATCTCTTGTATAGTTAAACCTTGAACCTTATGAATAGTTAATCCCCAAGCTAATGTCAACGGGAATTGAAACCTATTTGTTGATCCTGTTCTTCTGCCTCCATGGAAAATTATAGCTTCATGTCTGTATATTGGAACTGCTTCTGGGTAATTTTTATATTTACTATTAGACTTCGCATTAAGACCAACATCTTTGTCTTGGAATTTAACAAGTATTACTGTAACATAGGTGTCGTTTTTCTCAAAGTCAATATACTCAACTAGTCCTCTGATACCGTTGACTAATCCATCAGATACCATTACATTAGTAGTCAACATCACTTGTGCACCAATTGCTATACTGAGTGTTGTTGGTAAACCTCCTGTTTGTGATAGTTTACTTTTTGTGCAATCCAGATGCTGGCAGGGAACCTCTACTATCTTCTGCCTTTATATGAAAAATAGTAATAGTAAATAGTAAGTGATGACGTAAGAGATATGGTCATCTGTGTAGTCTGGTCCCAGCAGACCAGGCACAGATTCACAAATTACAAATCACATTACAACTACATACAGAGTATGTAGTTGTAATTTGATTAGCAGTATACCGTGGTTACTTGGTTCCAAAAAGTGAAGCCAAGTTTTTTTCAACCGTAAGTCTGTGCCTGGTTTGCTGGGACCAGTTACAACATTACGTCATCGTTGAGAACTGGGACCAGAGTACATGGTGTGTGTATATGTATGACTAGCTCTCAGTGATGACGTAAGAGATATGGTCATCTGTGTAGTCTGTTCCCAGCAGACCAGGCACAGATTTACAAATTACAAATCACATTACAACTACATACAGAGTATGTAGTTGTAATTTGATTAGCAGTATACTGTGGTTACTTGGTTCCAAAAAGTGAAGCCAAGTTTTTTTCAACCGTAAGTCTGTGCCTGGTTTGCTGGGACCAGTTACAACATTACGTCATCCTTGAGAGAGTACATGGTGTGTATATGACGTAATGTTGTAACTTGTAACTTGTAACTTGTAACATTACGTCATATACACACCATGTACTCTCTCAAGGATGACGTAATGTTGTAACTGGTCCCAGCAAACCAGGCACAGACTTACGGTTGAAGAAAACTTGGCTTCACTTCGAAGAGACCAAGTGAAATGATTACTTGCACGCTCTGCTTGCGCAAGTAAAAAGGAAAGATGCTCTTATGGTCATGCTGGGCTTGTGTGTGAGTGGACTGACACCAGTAGAGGGGCAGCTCACTGGTGTGTCTTGATCATTAAAAGATCGGGGTGTATCCTCACCCACTTTGAAAGATCACCGCACATCTCTTCAATTCCATCATTGGCTAAATTAACCCCCACTGTCCTTTACCTTTACCCAAATGAGATGTCATACTGAAGAGCAAGAGCATTTAGCAGAATCTGGTGAGCATGTCGTATGCCTTCCGTGTTGACCATGGATACTGCATTCAGTAGGCCTGTCACAAATCAATTATTACATAATTCAACCCCTTAATAATTTAATCCTTATGGCAAAGGCAAGATCAGAGTGCAAAACACTTTGCTGGCAGGGAACCTCCCTCATGTGCTGGGCGAGGTGGGTGGCTGGGTGCCACAAGTTCATTTCGAAGCACCGTTAGAATGGAACATCCTGCCCTTGTGACTTACAAGATACATTTTCTGTGCATTGGATGCATGAACACTGAACAAGCAAATGGTATCGCAATAATTGCACAATGCATGGCACAATTCAAATAACTTATTTGAATAGAGTCTAATCCACCAAGTTTCTTTAAGTATGTACTGTATGGATGTCTGTAATCCACGTATCTCAAAACCGTTCGCCCCACCGACTTCAAATTTGACACACGCGTTCCATACCACCGCAGAGAGTGCAGTGCCCGGTGTCGAGTCCGTCGGATAGCCGGTTGTCCAGAACCATCAGAAAAGCCTCTGACGGGCTCTGGACAGGGCTCGTGCCCAGGATCTGGACAGGGCCCAAATTAGCCAATTTAGAATCCACTATGCGCTTTCCCAAATGTGTGTGGCCAAAATAACAATTTTGGGAAAAGCGTGCCAACACGCCGCCCACAGCCACACCTCCAGGCGCAAATTTCGGAGTCTGCATAATAGATAGCGGGTAAGGCTGTATAGGAACTCTTCTTGTAAGCATTATAAGCATATCCATGAATACTTGAGAGATGCAGAGATTAAATGTGGATCTATAATTGTAAACTAAACTTACTTTTTTCTCTGCGCAGCAGTGCGCACACTGCCCCCTCCCTCTTCCCTGCCGCTGCGGGTGTGTGAGTGCATAGGGTATATATATATATATATTTATTTTTTTTCTGTACCGAAACCGAAGCGAAACCGTGACCCCCATACCGAGGTATACGAACCGAACCGTTGGCTATGTGAACCGTTGCACCTCTACAAAATACCATGGGACACTGCAAGCTGCCCTACCCGTAATTTGTGAGCAGTGGCTACTGGCTAATGGCCCTGGGTAAGGCACTGGCGAAATTAGGGCCCATAGAGTTTAGCCTAGTTTAGTGTATTTCCTGGATGCTTTTTTGTAGTCTTAACATTTTGTTCAGCTGATGTACATTATAATACATATAATATAATATGTAATAACACCTCTTAAAATAATTTATAGATGCATTAATGCATGTGTTTATCCAACAACCTTTTAATCAGAGGATATATTGCCGCAGTCAGGTGGAAACCTTATGTCCAAAACAGGAAATGGATCCATTGTAGTTATTGTTTAGTCACAACACAAGTTCTTAAATATGTATTACGCAGTTGAATATTTATAAAACCCACAGACAGACAAACACTTTCAACTTGGCCTTCCTACTTCGGTCCAAATTCTTCAAAAATGTTCACAATCTTTCACAAATCTTCGAAAATAGCCAATCTACAAGCTCACAGTAACAATGCAACACATTGTGAGCTTGTAGATGAGCTATTTTTCGCTACTTTTACCTGACACTGTCATACAACCAAGTATAAAATAGGTAATTATGAAACATGGAGATACAAGGTTTCTGCACGACATAGACGATAATGCTCGATTATATGTTAAGTAAAGGTTTGAGGACTTTCAGGTTACACAGTGTGTTCAAGGGCACACAGTGGGCTGCAACAGATCAGCATCTCACTGCTATAGTGTTCTTGGCAGCATGTGAGCACAGCTGGTAGCCTGGCAAACCTACAGGATGGCATGCGATACTGTTAGTTTTTCATTCAGCCCTATCATCTTTGATACTGCTCGCCAACACCTCTTTGGTACTACTGTAGTCGCCTTCTTTTAATCTATCCTCCGAAAATTGCAGATCTTCAAGCTATGTAGATTGCATTAGCTATTTTTATCGTAACTGTAGACAAGCTTCTTGCAAAAAACCCTTGGGGATGCAATGAAATGCCTCACAAATGTTGTTCTTCCTACTTGAATCAACATGGGCCTACCTTTTGTCTTGGTAATCGTTAGTTTGCATGCTCTGTAAATTGAGATTCCATATCGTGCATTTGGGCCAGTTTGTCACAGCTGATAAGGTTGTCCTTTGTCTAAAAGTGTATATAGCCTCAAGCTGTAGTGTGAAATCTTCTCCGCACAACATTCCTGGCAAGTGGCAAAATTCGAATCCTCCTGCTTTTAACCGGTTGTTCGTGGTATATCGATTGTCAGCTGGGTCTAAATGGTTCCTCAGTTCTCCCTTCTTGGGCTGGCTAGATAATGCAATAATGTGTGCCTGTCTGGAGCATTCTAGTGAAACAGTAGGTGTGTTTCCACAAAGCCTTGCGCAAAATCTCCTGGATGGAATCACCTCAAAATGCGAATAAGTCTCCATTTTTCCCAAAAACTATTTTTTGCTTGAAGGTGGCGGATTTTTGGGGCTATATCGAAAAAGTGAAATGCGCAAATGTGGCATGGAAACACTTGCGGAAAAGATTTCTAATTAGAAAGCATTGAACTCGCATTATATCGCTTTTGAACAGTTGGACAAGAAGAAAAAAAAACACGCAAAACACCTTGGAACGGACGAGGGGAGACTACTAAAATACGCTATTGTTGCTATAATGTCCATAGAGAATGTATCACCACCAACTATAAGGATGCTTTTAAACTGGCCTGGCATTGCAAGCAACCGTGATGAAACTATGAACGGCTTTTGTCGTTTGCATTGATGAGAGACGTACACTGTAGCCTACCAGCTGCAATGATATCGCAAAACTGTGCAATCAATATATAAACGACCAATTTATCCCCCTGTAGCCTATACTGTAGGCAGGCTACATGCAAGTTCAAGCCTGCATGTATAAGGATTAACTTTCGTCGCACGATGTTGTCGTGCAGATATAGGGCTGTATTTTGCGTGTCTTAAGTACCAGGTCTTATTCCCTAACTTGAGTAAACTAAAGACCTGGAGGCGTGATCAATGCTCTTTGGCCACTCAGAATAGCCAAATGGCATTGATCACGCCTCCAGGTCTTTAGTTTACTCAAGTTAGGGAATAAGACCTGGTACTTAAGACACGCAAAATACAGCCCATAGTGTCAGTTTATAGATCAGTTCTGAACTTCTGACACAATGTACCGTGGTAAATATTAAGAAGCGCATATCAAGCAACAGTCTGTAGCCCGTGTGTATGTGTTTTGCGAGGCAGCAGATGGTGGCTGGCTGTTATTTATTATAGGGACGAACACACACACACACACACACACACACACACACACACACACACACACACACACACGCACACACCTGGACTATACGCTATATGTCCATATAGAATATTCCCCGTCAATTAAGGATGTTTTAAAAAACTCACATACCTATTGGGAGAAATACGTCGTACGGACACAGCAGCAACATTTGTAAACTGTTGCGATAAGCCAATGGGAATGCAACAACCTATAATAACTACTATCTGTACCAAGTAGACGACTAGACCTACTGCACTGTTACCTTTTTAAAGGGTTAGTTCTGTAGATAATTCTTGCCATTAATATAGTGGTTGCAAAAGTAGTTGAGGGGTCAAAGTTGAATGAAAGTTGTGCAACTACCGACCCACAAAAAAACACTGAAAATCCAGCATGAGCTGATTTGATCATTCCTCCTGTTGTATTATCAATTAGGAAGCAACATTTGTTTTGACGCACGTGTTTTTGTCCGTGTCCGTAGGCGTAGAGTGTCAATGTGTACGTTTGCACGCACGCACGCAGATACGTATTGTGTGTATGCGTATGTGTGAGAGAGATGGTGACTAATCCAATTTGCTGTGTTATTCTGAATCCTCAGAACTGTAGAACATGTAATCTCTCCCTCTCTCTTTTTCTCTCTCTCCTTTGCTATTTCTCCCTCATACGCATGAATGCACGCGCGCACACACGCACAAATTCAAACTCTCTCACTGTCTCTGTCGATCCTTATATAAAATGATCTTGTGGTCTTCTCTGTCTGCTGAACCCTCTTTTCATGAATTGCACCCCTCCCCCCAAAAAAAATACAAACCTCTCAAATGAAAGAAAACTGGATTGTGACTATTTGATGTTAATAACGGCGTGCTGGTGGGGGCTGGTCTTATGTTGTTGTGCTCCACCCCCCTACCCCTATCCTCCTCCTCCTCCTCCCATTCAATTACTCTAGGCTAGCTTGGCTTGTTTGTTGCCGGGGGTAACGCTTGTCGCCGAGCACAATGTCGGAGCACATGCAGCTCTCCCTTGCCTTGTGCAGGATTGGGCTCTACACGGTAAGGAAACACCAGTATGCCTGCCTGCCCTGCCAGAAGGTGTGAGTGTTGTTGTGAGTGTACTGTACATGTATGTGAAGGTTTTGTGTTTTTAACACAAAAATAATGGTGTGCACTGTTGCTTTGTCGTTGACTCGGTGGATGAGAGTACGCTTGTTTTCAGTTGAGTGGGCTGGGTGATATGGACAAAGTAAATTATAATGTTTTTTTACCAAATACCTTGATATTAACATTCTTAGTAACAATTAACGTAACAATTTGTTACGTTATCGTAAAAAATGTCTTGACACACAAGTCTTGAAAGTATAAAATAGAGCTTATGTTCAGAAAATAATTAAAAAAAAAATCCCAGACGATATCGTGTCTCATATCAGTCCTAATTTGGGGTGGCTGTAGCGGAATTCTCAAACTTTTTCATTTCAAGGACCCCCAAAATGATATACTGCAGTCATATAGCGTTGATGAAGGTCCCAGGACCAAAACATGTTCTAATCTTTACCTCACTTTGAGCACAGAGCACTTTATGAGCATTCAAGAATACAAATACATTCTATTTATATTGAAGCCTCTGTCTAAGGAGCGTTCCTTAACTCTATCTCTACCGCTAGCTGTTGGCATAAACCCCAGTTCCCAGTGCCAGCATACGGGTTCACTTTAAAAAGTCTGAGTTTGCCCGCCGCTCACACACTCGCTACACCCACTCTAGTATCATTGGAACACGCACACACTCTTTACCTTTCGTCAGAAGCTTTTACATGGCGGCAGTGTCGCGATACAAAGGCACAAATTTGGATGTGGATGGCACCAAGGACAGCGATCCTAGAATCCGATTTATGGAGGCTTGAAAATCCTCCTCTCAACTGCTTTGCACTGTGAATATATTTTCAATCCCATGGTTGGAACGGTGGGGCGTTGCTATAGGAACCGGACCAATGTTAAAAGCTTCCGTAGGACTCAACCCTTATATAGACGGAGTATACGTTGGGGTGCGTATATATACGGACCTGGGATATGACGGCAAAAATATTTAATAGTGTATGCGGCGAGCCCCATTTCAACAATAGTTCGTGCTAGGGACCTCCAGGAGCAAATATTTGAGTTGAAAATGTTCGCTAAAAAAATAAAATCTATATATATTCAAAGTTTTGCACGAATTTTCACGATAAAAACAAAATACAAGCTCTTGGTGCGACATTCTATGAGCTTGTATCTATTTTTTGATTGCCAAAGTATAAAGTGGTTAAAATGATTGTGACATGATTAACACATTTTGCTGGGGACCCCCGGTACGGTACGGTTCCACCCCAAGGACCCCTGGGGCTCCTCGGATCCCACTTTGAGAAGAATAAGGTAGAGATGCCGCCTTGGCAAAGGTCCCTGGTTAGTGTCGAAGTGTCTCTGGCCAAGACACTTGACTGCTCACTGAGTGCTGTGTACTAATAGTGCTCACTGCTCCTAATATAGGCCTAGTTATGAGATGGGTAAGTGCAGAGGACAAATTCACATGATCTGTGCAAATTTACAGTGAAGTACCCCAAGAAGAAGGGACCAAATTATAAACGTGTATTATATTTGTGTGAGTCACATAATTCAGTGAGTCACTAGTGAGGGGAAGATGTTTATGAAAGGATCCCCATTATAGACATGAATGGCCCATGACGTTTTGAATGCAGAATTCCATTGTGCTTGACCTACAGTTGATGTACAGTTATAACAGGAAGATTATAGGTGTCCTGTAGAAGAGAGATGATGCTTGTTGCTCGATGACTGTGGTGCCTTCGACTTAAAAATGTTGTAGCTCCTATGGTCTGTGTTTTTGTAGTACAGCCTATATGAAGAGAATGCAGTTACGAATGGATACAGTGAATATTGTAAGTAAGTAAGTAAATTTTATTTATAGAGCACTTTTCAAAACAAAGTGCTGTACAGTAAAAACAACAATATAAACAGTCAAGTTAAAACAGGCACAAAGGAGCAAACACAACAAAGAGTAAGAGCAGAAACATAAATTGACAACAGTGATAGTCAAACTAAAAGTAAACGTTTACAAGATAAAATGTAACCTAAATAAATTAGTTTTTAACTTGGACTTGAAACCTTCAACAGACTCTGCATTTTTAATTGATAGGGGTAGGGCGTTCCACAGTGTGGGAGCAACCACTGCAAAGGACCGTCCCCCCTTGGTTTTCAATTCTGTCACCGGAATATTCAGGAGGCCTTTATTAGAGGACCTGAGGTGCCTTACATTTGGTTTTGCCACCAATAAGTCTGTAATATAAACTGGGGCTAGGCCATGTAGTGCTTTATAGGTTGTTAAAAGGATTTTAAAATCGATTCTAGATTTGATAGGGAGCCAGTGTAGTTCAGCCAGTACCGGTGTTGTGTGCTCTGCGGTTTGTATTGGTGAGGATTCTAGCGGCTGTCTGTACTAATTGTAGTTTGTAGTTTGTTGTAGTTTGTGCAACAGATCGAAATGTTGTGGTGGTGTGGCTGCGGGTGCAGGCATTTGCCGACATACCAAGAGTCCGACAGTCATTAGTCCGACACCCTACCCAAACACTATCCTAACTCTAACCTACACGAACACCATGGGTGATTTTTAACCGGCAATGCATGTCGGGGGGCCGCGGGTGATTTGTAACCGGCCACGTGTGATTTTTAACCGGCAACGCATGTCGGGGGGCCGCGGGTGATTTGTAACCGGCCACGGGTGATTTGTAACCGGCAACCCATTTCGGGAGCCAAGGGTTATTATTTGTAACCTGCCACAGGTGATGGTAGTAGCTGGCAACGCATGTCGGGAGTCACTCCCGACATTTAATGTCTGTCGAACTCTTGGTATGTCGGATAAACGCCTGCACCCCGTGTGGTTTTGGTGTTGCTCTGCTTGACAATTGCGTAACTTCACTTTACTGTGATGAAAAGAAAGACAACATGCAATAGGAATGTCTCTGTGACACAGTCAAGCCCCCAGGACCGGGAGGTCTTTTGGAAGCAAAAGTGGCCAAATCTGTTAACTCATAAACCAATGAAATGGAAAAGGTCAACTCCAAAATTAAAGATGCAAGACTGGCTCAGATGCAATTTTCGAACATTGATGCATTTCGGCAGAGCCTTCTTCAGAGGAGTCTAAAACGACTTTTTAGCATATAGTATGTGCATGCAAGTGAGAGTCACTGCAGTGAGAGTGATGATTTCAACAAAATTTGTTGACCGACAGTATTGGCAACACATTTGGTCTATCGAGTCGACACTAAGGCTGCTGCCTTAAATAATACTTCAAATGACACAAAGTCTTCATTTAACTCTGAGTGACCAACTGGACCCGTAAAAACTGTAGTGATATAGCTTCATGCTTTCATTGTGCAATATTGCAATAGCCTGTTTAATCATGTTATCACAACCCAAACAACTAATCAACCATGATAATGCTAAAAGATAAAGGAGCGATGATAATGTATTAACAATTCCATAGTTATTGCTACTGTATGCCGTGTTCTAAGCAGGGCGGTTTGCTTTCATCAGATGATTGAACGCTCCTTATATAACTGCAAGAGACTTGACTTGTCTTGGACTCTTGAACAAAGACTTGACTTGCGGTAGATTTTTAGCTCTTGTGAGCATCTCTGAGTAATGTAAGGCTTACATTTTACTCAAAGCTTCAAAACACGAATGGATATTATCCAGAAAATGTTGTCTTATTAAGGCCTGGTGTGTTTGTGTGTGCCTCAATGGGGCGGAGTATCTGCCGGCCTGTTGTGTTGGGGCCCGTCCGGGTAAAAGATGCCCAGGCCCAGTCTGCCCCGTCAGTGGGTTTTATACAACAAGAGAATATGTTAAAATTAGACAACAAAGTCACACAATTAAAATAAGTGCAATATCAAAAGTAACTGTTTTGGAATTGGACGTATACAACAGCAACGATTATGTGGACAGGTGTTCTGCCAGTTAGCATGGTCGTGTTAAGTGCTACCTGCTTGGTCATTCTGACAGCTGCACTGTATCGTG
This sequence comes from Protomyctophum bolini, assembly GCF_963924005.1. NCBI lineage: Eukaryota > Metazoa > Chordata > Actinopteri > Myctophiformes > Myctophidae > Protomyctophum > Protomyctophum bolini. The sequence goes on along the minus strand of NC_137867.1, from coordinate 12,887,112 downwards.
CTCTGATAAATAGCCGAAGCGCGCAGCGGGCAGTGATGAACGCAGGCGTTGCCTGGACCAGGTCTGCTCCAGGTCTGCTCAAGAGGGGCGCGACAACGCAAGTGTAAAAAAAAACATACTAAACAGAATCCAGGTCTGGTGAGTCGCGGGCGTGTGCACGAAATGAACCAGTTAATCATTCCCATTGTATTGATTGATTGATTGAAATATTTATTAACAGTACAGTACAGTACATTTCAAGCACAAACTCAATACAACGACTGTTACTGTAACTGTGAGTGGACGACCCAATTAAGCATTATACTTGTTTATAAGAGGGTCCACCTTGTTCAATTCATCGTACAAAATATAGACACTTCTATATAGTCAAAGAACAGAACAGGAATTCATCATAAAGGAGGGAAAAGAAACATACAGTGAGGGGAAAAAGGGGTGGGCGGTGGGGGGGGGGATTCAGATTTTACGGGGGCCAGTTTCGAATTGCAGCCGTCCGTAGGTGCCCTTTGAGAGCGGTTTTGAAGGAGTCAAGGGATTTGCATGTCTTAATGACTGTTGCTAGGGCGTTCCACATTTTGGTGGCATAGGAGCGAAAATAATTTAGTCCCTTGTTTGTGCCGAATCTGGGTTGTACATGGTTGGTTGCACTCCCTCTGGTGTTGTGGGTGTGGACTTCGTTAACATTAAGGAAGTATCTAGACAGGTACATGGGTATCTTGGTGGTGTATCGAATCTTGTGGACCAGACCCATTGCAAGATGCTGTACTCGACCGTCGACCCTAAGCCATTCCAGCCTGTCAAAGTGGGCAGGGGTGATGTGGGTTCGGGGGGTGAGGCCAAGTAGGAGCCTGACCAGTTTGTTTTGGGAAGTCTGGAGCCTAGTTTTAAGGGCCTTTGAGGTGCTGTGGTACCAGGAGGTGCATACATAGTCTAGTCAAAGAAACCTTGTACGAGGTAATGCAGGTAATGAAATACAATCTAACCACAAACAAACTGATTTTTTTGGTTTCAGTGATGCACACAGTGTTTCCCCCCTCTAGAATTGTAGGTAGCAGCAGCAGCGCCCTGTGGTGCAGCGTGCACCACAGGGGGTGCACACACCACACTTTGTGAACCTCTGGACCCTGGAGGATCAGAGTCTGGCTTCTGCCTAGATTTCCCTATTCTGATGGTCTGGCATGTTTAACCCATTGTTGGACTCACGGTATACTGACAACCATTTGCAGTTTCTTTTGTTGTTTTTTGAGGAAGCCTTTGGACTTGGCAGAATCCACTTTGTATACATTTGTTTATGTGCTTTTATTTTGAGAGCTTTGTTGCCATACGATGACTTTGATTTTATGACTTCTAAGATTTTGTTTTGGTATTGTGGCCCGCTTTATTCAGATAATTACAGAGAGAGAAAGAGAGAGGGAGAGAGAGAGAGAGCCTCAGGTCGAATTTGACTGAGCCTTAAATTCATGCCCAGTACAAATATTTGCAGAGGCTTATATTGAGTGATTACAGATACAATGTAAGGCTGCTGTAGGGATTCTGGAAGACGTGATTGGCTTGTCGACACAGAGATTCCTTGTTGAATTAATATTGTCCCTTGATATGGAGAGTGGTGCACACAATCACAGCACAGCAATGATGTGGGCCTACATTGATGTGTTCCCTGTGATTTTCCAATTCAATTGGTTAACCCAAATATTTGTTTCCTGTTGAAAACATGAAATATCAGAGGCCAGAAATACAGCCTTTAACTGATAACAATAAAAGTGAATCACCTAAAGCAGTATTATACAATGTAGTAGATGGGCTAAGTGAGACCTTAGAACTACAATCCTCTCCTGATGACCGAACTACAATGAAGGTGGTGGTACGTGCACATGTAGTGTCCAATCTGAGGAGCTGTCGGCTTCTAAATTAAATAACTTTATTGACATTGTCAACCAGTAGGTTGACAATGTCAATAAAGGCTACTCTTTCCCAACACCAAGGTCGAAATATCTCAGTGGAAGAGAGACCACCTCCAACCACTGCACATAGAGCGCCGAAGTGCTGTCCCATCGATTCCCCTGGTTCACGGAAGTCATTTCTCTATGGAGAATAATATGAGCTCATCTTAAAATCGTTTCATATAAGCGTTGTCGTTCAAAAATATACAAGCTGTCTCTGCGTTATTGTCAGGGAGGGTGTCTTTGTATCTTTTGTGACCGTCAGTCACTCATATATGATACAGTCCGTTTCTAGCGAAAATGTAACTAATTCAGCAGCAGTAACATTAGCGTACATAGCACACACTGTACATAGTATAAATGCTTTGAGAAGCACTGGTCAAAATAACGCTGTACATTAAACTCCATGTTCCATCAGTCTGTTATTCTGGGTGTTAGTGATGTGGATACAACATCTCTAATATACTAGGAATGAGCAGCTTTTATGATGCCAGGTGCTGAAACATATACAGTCACTGCTAGGGTCTAATGTGTGTCTGTCATGGTCTGTCATGATCGCCAGAATTTCATTTCCACATTTCCATCCAAAATTAAACCGCACCACTAAGTTAGTTTGATGGGGAAATTTGCTTTGAATTAATTCGACTGAAATTTTAAATGTATAAGGAAATGGATTATAATCCCTAAATTCCATCATATAGATAATGTGTGCACTAGACTAGAGCAAAGCCACCTGCACACAACTGACCAAATCCGAGTCCTGCACGGGTCCACTTTTCGAAACCCAGTTCCGCAACCCGCCCGTTACCCGTGATTTATTTAAAAATCTAAACCAGATCCGCCCCGCCCGTCAAAAAATGTACCCGTTACCTGCCCCGTTACCCGTTCGTAACACCGCTCGCTATCTTTAGACTTTATCCCATTCAGGCCTGACGTCGAAATAAAAAAAAAGGTTTTCTAAATCATGACGATTTTAACGATTTTTCAAAAATAGCAGACCTACAAGTTCATAGCGTGCAATAAAGTTATATCATGATTTTGACCTTAATTGTGTTATATATCAAGGATTGGATGATATGATATTAAAAGATTAGCCTGATGACCGTCTTGATCCAAGGCTGTTTTCCTATCACAAATTATGTTAGAATTTTAGTTAAACTTTAAGAGTGACTCATTACTTTACCTGGGTTATCTTACATCTTGTACATTATTATCCCTAGGTCAGCGCGAACGTGACGAAAATAGGCTACAGGCTACAGCTTGTTGTGATAAATATAAACACCACACGTGAAATGCTACGATAAGGAAGCAAGGATTCGTTTCGTTGTGTTCGGCACTTCGGCCCATCCCTGCACCCGTTAACTTATACAAATATATTTTCCCACCCGTTTTCACCAGTCAAACTCGGGTACCCATGGGGTATCCGTGGGTATCCGACCCGTTGCAGGACTCTGGACCAAATACAGTAGGCCATACATACCTTGACCAACAGCAAACATGAGCATCCAAATCTTCACACTTTTGGATAGGATTCTGGCTAAAATGAAATGTACAGGTGAGCTGACCAAGAAAGTAACCTAAATATTTGGTCAAATAACATAATTGAAAAATAAAATTGAGCCAGGGATTCTCAACCAAAAGGTTGAGAACATTTAGTTTGACTTGGTTCCACAGATAAATTGTTTGTTGATTACTTTTTGATTGAGTCAAAAGTAAAAAGTGTATTTTTCTTTGTGTTCTTGCTTTCTTTTTCTAGCTCTTTCTTTTTTATAGTTAATTAAATTGTCACTTCACTGTCATTTTTTCAAAAGTATGTAAGTTAAAAACGTAAGTTGTGCAGGTAGTAGGGTACTAAATTATCTAACTAGTTTGTTGCGAGATTAGCTCTGGAATAAACAGACAGAGAAACAGACCAACCAGGGTTTCCATTAGGCATGTTTATGGGCAGCCAAGATTCAGTTTTTCCGGGAAAATGGTAAATTGATCAGCCTTAATGTAATATGTGTGTTTTTGCAGATAAGCATGCGCCAGTCAACTGATCGCTACACCTATAGCTCAACACACAGATGCACTGTGTTGCTCCTGTATGCATTAATAGTTTCCTAAAGCATAATTGATCTACTCCATCATGTAGAGATGTAGCTTGCCAAAAAGAACAGAAAGTAATCAAGACAGACAAGCGATATCTACAAGCTATCTATAGATCAACAAGCTTACAATGTATTGTGTGGTGTAGGCTTGTACATCTGCTCGTTTTTGTACGTGACACCGTACAACTACATATCACAAGTATAGATCAACTATAGTCTGAGCTTGTTTAGGTCTTTCCTGCTTTTTTTTGCTTTTCTTGTATATAATATTATCCACATCAATTCCAAAGTCAGAGGCTTTTACTGTATGAAAGTATCTGAAGATGACGCCATGGCTTTATGCTTCATTGTAGCTACTGCTGCGATGCAACCTGTCTGTGTCTGTTTTGTTTCCTGCACGGCGCAAGGATAGTAGGCAGCAGCAACAGGTCAGCCAGGTTCTTGGACGATTTGCCAGATAATATATGCTCAAAAATGAAAATCTACATTTTGTAATGTTGTCTTACTTTATTTGATAATAATAATACTTTTCAATTTCAGTTTACTTTAATAGACCCGTCAGATAGAGGATATATGCAGTATTTGACACTGACGTGACCAGAAAATATGAGACAAGGACAAGAACAGAATGGATAGGAATAGAGACGTCAGTCTCTAACAAAGCAGTTGATGGTCATCGTATCACGGGTGCTTATGTAGATGAGTGATTCACCACGTGTGTACTGGGTCAAGCAGATAATGTGTGTGCTCAGCTAATTCTAATGTTTTACAGTAGCAACCCAGAAAACGTGCTCCTCGGAGCACAGGTCTCCGCCAGGGAGGTCATTGAGACCTCCTGGTGTTTTCTATAATAGGCCAATGTGAAAAGGGTCTAACTCTGCCTTTCACGGCAATCGGATGCTGCGTTCATGATCAGGAGCATTGTTGTTCAAATAATGTGTTTTGCAAAAATGGGTTTGCTGGTGGTGCTATAATAGGGCAATGTTCCTCAAGACGGGCTTACTCCTGCAATCTTTAGACGTGAATCTTAGCCAATCTGGAAGGAATAAGAAAAATCACACCCATGTGAACTGAGCGGTGCAGCTATACTTTTATTGTTATATTTACTTATGGTAACTAAACGTTTGCAAATAATTGTAGTGGAGTAAAAGTACAATATTTGCCTGTGAGATGTAGTGGAGTAGTAGCTGGTGTCCTGCTGGGTCTAATAATAAGCACAGTTGTTGACTTAAGCACAGGGTTACAATTACCCGTCCTTACAGGTGTGTGTGTGTGTGTGCGCGTGTGTGTGAGACACAATGACCCTCCAATGCGACCCCACTGCTCAAAACTGCTGCAAGGGGACAGATGGACATACACGCACGCACGCACACACACTCAGTCACTGTTAGGAGCACTTGGCACCGCTCAAAAATCTGATCCATCTTGATCACATGATTATAGAGATCACGTGTACAGCTTTGCTCATGAGTCATGATTTCAGGCATTTGAGACATTTTGGCGGGGTACAGGCTTTAGTTCCGACACTATTATTGGTCCGACAGTCGTTAGACCGACAACCTACCTCACACCCTAACCTAAGGCCAAGCAAAATAATAGATTGGTCTCCGGTCGGCTGTCATTTTTGGGCTGAGTCGGTAGGGAATTTATTTTATTATATATATATATATATTTATTTATTTTCCCCACGGGAAGGATGTGTCGCAAGGAAGTATAGCTAGACGTATAGCTATAGCTATAGTGCTACAGGTTAAAAGACAAAAAACATAGCTAACGTTAGCTATAGCTAGCTCACACACTACACAGTAGAGCTCTTCACGGGTCCAAAAAAAGGACAAAATTAATCTGTGACATTCCGAGAGACCCGACCCAGCCAGCAGACCTACATGTGGACAGACAGACAGACAGACAGACAGAGAGAGAGGTTCCTTACAGGCTGCGTGCTGCAGTAGAGGGTGAGAGGAAAAGAAAGTCTCGTCTCTTAAGAGTTTCAGCAGAAGCAGATACCGGTCTTGGCTGAATGGAATATTAAGGTGCACTCAATGCACTTATAAACAGCTCCTACTTTGCCCTCTTCTTTATCCACGTGTGGGGAATGGGATACACAGGAGAGTTGTCATGGTTGCTTTAAACTTTCTTATTAATTTGCTTTCACCTCGTTGAGGGCAACACTGTCGTCGGGATCTGTATATAAAGTAAAATTGCACGCCTGTGTTTTCATTCAAATCGGCGCAAGACAAACCAGTACACCGTAACGTCAACTGTCAATCCACCCGTCGTGCTCTCAGGGACGGACAAGCCAACTTTTCTCTCTCGTAGTAGCCTAGCTAAAGTACGTCGTTAAACAACTTGAAAAACTTTGGCTTTGGGCAGGTGTAGGCTACGTTTAGTTGGGCTGTATATTATATATCCATATATAAAGACCTTTTTGGTCCGAGTGACTCGGTCGGATTTTGACTTTCTGACACCTGAAATATAGCCTGATTGTTACTGGTATAAGAAATACCAAGAGAGTGTGCGTGTGTGTGTGCCCACCCGCTACTAGATGTGAAGGGCAGAGTAAGGGTTTTAAAACAAAGCTGAAACGTGGAGGCTGTGAAATTCCACAATTTCATTCTTCCCATTCGCGACGTGTGCCTGAAGGGCGGCAAATTTCTATTAATAGTACAATAAACAAAATACTGCTACAGTAAATGGGTTGAGAGCTTGTACAGCAGCATCCATACCTAAGGGAACCATTTGAAGTTGTCCTGGGTGTTTGTTATGACCCAGTCAACCACTGTCGTAACAGTGTTTGAGACACTTGGTCCTGACATGAGCATTGTGCAGGACAGTAAAAGGAGCAATGTTGTGCTATGGATACCATGGCTACTGCTTCACGGTCCATGGACCGTGTCTTGGCAAGAGACTTTAACTGCAAGGAGTTTAAACTTAAGGAACTCATTAAGCTGCTGAATGGTCACCTCATTATGCTGTCAATGGAGTGGAAAATAGCTGCTTGACCAACAGCTGGCCATGACCCCCAGTCAGACTCGTGCCACCTGATTCAGCTCCAGAGTCTCATTTCTCACCGTGGCTTAGTGCAAGAACGTTATTTTACCAGCAGTTCCTGTACGGCTGTAGCAGGAAATGACATCGTATGAATTGTAATTTTGTTTTATAATTGTATCCAATAATTATACTACTTAATCATTACTTACATATGGCGTAGCAGTTATTTATCACACAACCAGAGAATTTCAATATGCCTATCCCAACATTTTCATCCAGCATATTGCAATGACGTCCATTGGCGTAAAGTAACTAAGTACATTTACATAAGTACTGTACTTAAGTACAGTTTTGAGGTTTTGTTTTGTTTTACTTGAGTATTTCCAATTTCCAATACTCCACTACATTTATTTGAAAACTTTAGTTACTAGTTGGTTTTTGATTACTATTTCTAAACATGCATTAATCGCTTCACCCCATATACATTTGGGCCATTTGAAGAAAAGAGAAAAGAAAGAATAGCAGGTAAATGTGTGTATTTTATCCATTGTATCTTTTTGTGGCATGTTCCACGGCCCCTGTCCAGCTCTGGAGCCTCTGAATCATTCAGGGTTAACCGCGCCCCCCTCCCCCTTATGTGGCCCCTGCAGGGAGGCACAGACTTTGAGGATGTTTTTGTCGGCCCTGCATCCTTTTCTTACGAGTCTGTGTGCTGTGTCACAGCTAAGAGTTCATTCTCTTCCCGTGTTCTGACAAATGACTCGAGAGGCGGAAGTGATGGCGCCAGTGTGTTTGGCTGCTCGTCTCCTGCTCTCGTTTTGGTTTTTGTTTCTGCTGTATCTAAGCCTTGGCACTGTTCAGATTAAGTCTCTGCTGGTGTATGATCGCCAATCCCTCCTGGATATCCGACAAAATGCCAGGATTATTGGTTCATTTTACCACAATGAACAAAAAACCGCGCCGCCGCTCCTAACAGGAATCCCGACTCATCTGCTCTCGGTCGCGCCCCCGCCGCCGAGGAGGAAACGGCTCCGCCGCCGTGGCAAACGGAGTGGCAAACTGGTGAAGCTGAAGGCCCGGGTATGCTTTTCGTCTTTGTCTCACGTGAAACCTGGATTATCGTCTCCCTCCACCCTGCTGCAACGACTCCGGGACCCCAGCGCGACCTGCCGCGCTCCTGTTGCTAGCCTGGAGGTGCTATTCCAGCCCTGCCGCCCCTGCGCTCCTCGGCTCTTGAGACGTGGGGTGAATCCCCGCAACCTGCGGTCGCTGCCCCGCGATCCTAGCTCCTCCGGATCAAAGGCTCCAGCCCTTGTCAGGATTGGCCTGGTGAATGCCAGATCGCTGACAAATAAAACTTTTATCCTGAGGGATTTCTTCAGCTCCCGCGCCCTGGATCTCCTCTGTGTGACAGAGACGTGGATGGCGGCGGGTGAGTGCAGCGCCCTCGTTGAACTGTTGCCGGCCGGCTGTTCCTATTTCAACTCCCCGCGGCCCTCGGGCAGGCAGGGTGGGGGAACAGCGGTCATCTATAAGGATGATATTAAATGCAAGCAATGCTCTGCTTCTTTCTCCAGCTTTGAGGTGACTATGTTTGAGGTGGGTCGTATTGAGCCTGTTTTGTGCGCACTCATTTATCGACCCCCTAAATACAACAAGGATTTTGTGACTGATTTCTCCAATTTCCTGGCTGGAATATTGCCCAACTATGATCGAGTGTTGATTCTCGGAGATCTGAATGTACACGTATGTTGCCCCGATAAACCGATGGTGAAGGACTTCCTAACCCTCATTGAATCGTTTAACATGGTGCAGAATGTGTCGGGTCCTACTCATGAACGTGGGCATACGTTAGATCTCGTTATCTCATATGGGCTGCCTATCCGTAACCTAGAGATCTGTGATAGTACGTTCTCTGATCATTGCCCTGTTCTGTTTGATGTTGCTCTCTCTTGTACGGAGAATAGATCTAGGGCTCCTGCTAGACTCTGTCGGACTCTTAACCCCCGCACTGCTAGTCGCTTTTCAGCTGCCTTTGAACAGTTGTGTGCCCCGTCTGTCTCGGCTGTTCCCACAGAGGAACTGTGCTCTTGGTTTAACTCTTCGTGTGGGACCATAATGGACTCTGTGGCCCCAATGAAATCCAAGCTGCCCAGGGCAAAGCCCGAGCCCTGGTTTAATGACAGAACCCGTGCAGCTAGACAGGAGTGCCGAAAAGCAGAACGTAAATGGAAGAAGGATAAGTTGCAGGTTTCTTCTCAGATTTTAAAGGAATCCTGGCTCTTCTACCAGAACACTGTCAAAGAGGCAAAAAGAGATCACCTAGCGAATATTATTGAGTCTAACCGTCTTAATCCACGTGTACTTTATCAAACCATTGACTCTGTTCTTAATATCGCTCAGCCTGTCTGTTTTGAATCAGCTGACATATGTAATGACTTCCTGCACTTTTTCATTGACAAGGTGGTAAATACAAGGGCCCTCATCACTGCTCCTGCCTCTGACCCCTCTGTCTGTGTCCCATGTCCCGCCGTGCTCAGCTCGTTTGAACCTGTAACATTGTCCGTTTTGGAGGATGTAGTCAGCCACATAAAGGCCTCAGGTTCGCCGCACGACATTATCCCGGCTCGCCTCTTTAAAGAGGTTTTCCCCAGCGTAGCTCACACGGTCCTGAAAATCATAAATAGCAGTCTCTCTTCTGGTCTTGTTCCCACGTGTTTTAAACATGCTGTAGTGCAACCACTGCTTAAGAAGCCAGGCCTCGACCCCACTGTGTTGGCTCATTTCCGGCCCATATCTAAATTGCCTTTTATCTCTAAGATACTAGAAAAGGTTGTCTATGCCCAGCTACAGTCTTTCCTAGAGGAGCATAAGATCCCTGAGGTCTTCCAGTCTGGCTTTAAAACCCGGCATAGTACCGAGTCTGCACTAGTTAGAGTATTTAACGACATCCTCATAGCTAATGATGCAGGCGACTATGTCATTCTGGTCCTGCTGGACCTGTCGGCTGCGTTCGACACAGTCGACCACAGCGTCCTGCTCTGGCGCTTGCAGCACCTAGTGGGTATCTGTGGAACGGCGCTGGAGTGGTTCAGGTCCTACCTGACGGGCAGAACCATGTCTGTCAGCGCTGCTGGCTCTGAATCGTCCCCAGCGCCGTTGTCGTATGGTGTTCCACAGGGCTCTATTTTAGCCGCAGTGCTCTTCTCCCTATATCTCCTGCCGCTTGGGTCCATCCTCAGAAAACATGGCATTTCGTTCCATTTCTATGCTGATGACAGTCAGATCTATGTTCCCCTAAAGAAGAAAGACGCTGACCCTAAAGCTCTTCTCTCTTGCCTGGATGACATTAAAGCCTGGATGGCCCTAAGCTTTCTAAGCTTCAATGAGAAGAAAACTGAGGTGGTAGTGTTTGCCCCAAATGGTTCTGGTAACCCCCCTCCTCTTGATCTAGGCCCCCTGGCTCAGTTTGTGAAGCCAACAGTCTCCAACCTAGGCTTTAAAATGGACAACGATTTTAAGCTAGATCGCCAAATTAGCTCAGTGGTGAAATCTAGCTTTTTTCATTTGCGACAACTGGCAAAGGTAAAACCCTTTTTAACCACTCAGCACCTTGAGACAGTAATCCATGCCTTTATTACATCTCGGCTGGATTACTGTAACGCCCTCTACCTTGGAGCCAGTCAGTCCTCCCTTGCTCGGCTCCAGCTAATTCAGAACGCGGCTGCCCGACTTCTTACTGGCACGCGTAAGAGAGAGCATATAACGCCCATCCTCGCCTCTCTCCACTGGCTGCCAGTGAATCTTAGAATTAAGTTCAAGGTTCTGCTTTTTACTTTTAAAGCTCTAAGTGGTCTCGCCCCTCCATACCTCTCCGAGCTCCTCCACCCCTACTCTCCTGCCCGCTCCCTCAGGTCAGCTGACCTGATGCTGCTAGAGGTCCCGAGGGCGAAGCGGAAGCTTAGAGGGGACAGAGCCTTTTCAGTCGCTGCCCCCAAGCTCTGGAACGACCTTCCCCTGCAAATTAGGCAGGCCCCCTCTCTGGCCATTTTTAAAACCTTGCTTAAAACGCACTTTTATTCTTTGGCTTTTAACACAGCATGAGACCTCTGTTTCCTGAACGAGCCTCCCCCACCCTCCTTCCCTTGTTTTGTGTTTTGTTTTGTGGGTTGTCTTTGTTTTCTGTGTTTTTAGTCTATGCGTTTACTTACTGTTTTACCTATGTACTGTACAGCACTTTGTGGCAGCTATGGTTGTTTTAAATGTGCTTTATAAATAAAGTTGAGTTGAGTTGAGTTGAGTCACAAGCGTTAGTCCGACATCCCGTTTGTCCGACATATTATGTGGCCCGGTTTATTTATTATTTATTTATTTATGTTGTCAAACTAAATCAGCTCAATAGGACGTAATTAGTTTGACGGTCAAACGACATAGTTGGAACAGATTGAACCGAACCGTGCCTTACTCTTACAGTGACCTGGTACGAGGCGCAGGTACTGATCAAAACACAAAATATGTGGCTTTAGAGACACGGCATGGCGAGTTGTGCTGTGTAAAAACACCACTAGAAGTGTAAGCCTGGTTTTGTTGTGGAGAGATCACAGCTGGGTGTTGAATGCCATTGAGTGTGTGTGTGTAGGCCCGTAGGGCACAAGCTGCCCCGTGTCAGTTATGTCTAGGTAAATCATCACAACACAAGAGGTGGTTAATTTCAGTATACAGTACAGATACAGTATACAAATTATTGTGCTTAGACTTTAGCTTTCCAATACTTCCAAATACTACTACTACTACTACTCATAGACTTTTCAGAAAGTATTTATTTAAAGACGTTAAAGACGCGGACAAAGCCAACTCTTGTTGTGACAAATCATGACAACAAACACAATTTTTCGGGCCAAACAAAGAATTAGAAAGTAGAAAAACACTTTTTTTGTTGTTTTTCTTCTTTGTAATTATTTGTTTGGCCCAAAATATTGTGTGTGTTGTCATGATTTGTCACGACAAGAGTTGGCTTCGTACGACGCTTAAAAGGTCTTAAAATAAATACGTTTTGAAATGTCTATGGGAAAAATGCATTGGGATTCATTTCCTGGGCCTTTCGTCGTCATGAAAGGGGGCGGGACTGCGACGCTCTATAGAAACAGCTCTGCACTCACAAGGGATGCGTTTCGGCTACTCAGGCCTTCTTTCTTCTCAGAAATGTTGACAGCTCAGAAATAAATAAATCATGGGGAAGAGAGAGAGAGAAAGAGAGATGATATATGATAGAGGTGGTAACTCTGTAATTTCTCGACCGTTTCGGACGTGGGGTGGCTCGCCGGAACCGGTTTGGCACCCTGGGCACGTTCCTGTGGGTCTGGGGGACCCCCACACGAAGTTGCACCACTCAGTTCACACGGGTGTGATTTTCTTTTTATGCAGTGGACATACCTCAGTCGGTGTCTTAACCCTTTCCTGGGCATGTCGTAATTAGGGATGGACTGGACCTCGTTAATTTTTATTGATAACAAGCACCTTATCGATCAGGCTTATCGAGCCGGGTTGTTATCGAGCCCACTATCGAGCATTTTCTATTAACGACGGGAGGCGACAAATTCTGAACAGAACCAGTATCTTTTGGAAAATAATATTGAAGAAACTGTTGTGTGTACCGTCACTTTAGAAGTGTAATTTAGTTTTAATACCCAGGCAGCGCTGTTTGGCAGGTATCAATACACTTTTAGACCAACATGTTTGTGCCAGCATGGGTGATTAGATTTTTTTCTTGTTTAAACATACTGTAACATCATGGGCCACTATGCTCGATAACAGGCTTGATAAGCCCAAACCTTATTAATACTTGCCCGGGTACTCAATAAGCTTGTTATCTGGGTTTTTTCGGGTGTCACTGTCTGGTTTCGAGCACCATCCCTAGTCATAATAGGTGAACATTCGTTGAAAATAGAAGCTCTTCTACAGGCTCACAACACAACCTCATTGTGAGTTTGGAAAAAAAGATTTGGTGTAATTGGGAAAATGAGTTTCTCCAGGCCTCCATGCAGAGTGGAGAGAGATTGAACCACGTGAGACACCAGCCCCGACTTATGTTTGTAAGCTGCATTATATTCTAATGCAGTGGTTCCTAAACTTTTCAGGTCGAGACCCAAAAGAGAGATTAGACGTTATAGAATATATATATATATATATATATATATATATATATATATATATATATATATATATATACACACACACACACACACACACACACACACACACACACACACACACACACACATACACATACATATATACATTTAGATTTTTACTCCAGATCTTTACTAATTTGTTCCGTGACCCACTGCACAGTAATCCTAATAAACAAGGCCCACTAATATAAAAGCTGATTTCAGTCACTAGCACAATTGAGTATGTTGTTTATGTAATTGTCTCCGTCCGTCCGTGTGTGCTATGTAACCATGGGGGCTGCAAATTCTTCAAAGTGGAGACACCAGTGACTTTATTATTTTTGTCAGGTGAACCCACCTGACTTAGTCCTTAGACCTAATCATACTGAGCTCCTAGTCCTGATTGGCTGCCACACACACTGCCTAAGCAATGGGAGTATAGTATGATTGCCTGCCTCCTAAGCAATGGGAGTATAGTATGATTGCCTGCCTCCTAAGCAATGGGAGTATAGTATGATTGCCTGCCTCCTAAGCACTGGGAGTGTAGTATGATTGCCTGCCTCCTAAGCACTGGGAGTGTAGTATGATTGCCTGCCTCCTAAGCACTGGGAGTGTAGTATGATTGCCTGCCTCCTAAGCACTGGGAGTGTAGTATGATTGCCTGCCTCCTAAGCACTGGGAGTGTAGTATGATTGCCTGCCTCCTAAGCACTGGGAGTGTAGTATGATTGCCTGCCTCCTAAGCACTGGGAGTGTAGTATGATTGCCTGCCTCCTAAGCTATGCCACACGCACCGTGAAAGGGCTGATTCCCCCACCGCACTGGCCGCAGTTACTAAAATAACCATAATAATAATAATATAGGGGGAAAACAAAGACACAAAGGGGGACAACGGAGACAGCGCCTTTCACCTGACACATTATTATTACTATGTAATCAATTCTTGTTTACTGTTGATTTACTGTTGTTTTGTCCAATAATCCCCACAATCGTCTTGATAAGGCTGCACATTCTTACCAAAACTTTATAAAGTGTGAACCTCCTGTCCTATGTGGGATATTATTAACCAAACACCAGTCATCCTGTTTGTCTTGTGCTATTTGTAGTGTTCTCTTATCTAGGGAAGGAAATGAACAGGCGATAACTCTGTATTGAGAGTAATCCAATCCATTCATCACGATTGTAACTGTCTGATCCATACTGTTGTGTGGTCTTTCTTGACATTACAATGTGATAATGTTTCATATATTTGAGGTAAAAAAAATATATGTTGGTGGCTCTAAAAACTGGAGTTGGCATGCATCTATAAATAGATTTTGACTTTTTTTTTGCCAACAGTTGCAAAACAGAATGGTCAGTTTTTGACACAATGGGCTGTAACTCAGAAGATCTAAAAACTAGAAAAGTCGGCTCCTCGGAGGCTCGGAGCACAGGTCTCCTCCAGGCCACGTTGCCTACCCAGGGCCCGCAAACTTTGGAAGGCAGTCTTAGCCAATTAGAATGCGATCTGAAAAATCTGACGCATAGATCTTGATCATAGGAACCCAGAGATAATGTGCACCGGTTTCTGTGCGTTTTGGATAATCAATAAATGTTGATTCAATCGCTTGGCAACCGAGAGCTATTCGTCGGTGGTGAAGAGCGCGATCAAACTTAATCAATAAAAGTCCTTAACTGAGGGAATATTCCGTCAATGGCAGTGAGTGAATGGTTGGATTTGCAATGGCCGAATATTCCGTCAATGGCAGGTGAATGTGTTAGATCTATTTGCCAGATTCACGGTTACTGAATTTGATTTCTGTTATGACTGTTATGTTATGTTATAGAAAATGTTTTGCACCATTAAAAAAAAAGTCCCCATCCTCCCAGCATGTGTGCAGTGCTCATGTTCCCAACCTGCTTCCGTCCTTTAGAAAGGCAGGATGGGAGCAGTCGTTGCCCTCATCCTGGGACATGAATGTCCCACACTTTAAAATAACCAGAGGACCTGGTGCCGTGATGACGGGGGGGGATCACCAGGGGCAATACACCCACCACCCAGCAAGGTTCCCCTGAACTCCCTCCCTACAGTCAGTAACAATAGCTTCCTTCCAAACCAATTTGTTATAGTCACAGCAAGGGCATATAAGGAAGGAACAAGCTTCTTGGACGAAGGATAACTTCCTGCTAGACGTGTACTGGAGAGCAGGGCAAATGCACTTTGGGACTATGTGTACTATATACCAGGAATCCTGGGACTATGTGTACCATATACCAGGAATCCTGAGAAGAAGCTCATTTTTCTTGCCAGCAACACTGGTGGTGACTATAGTTTGGATGTGCCTCAGAACAAAGGCAGAGGGAAGGCAAACCAAGAGGACAGAATATTTTGAGAAGTTATGTTGCAAGTGGTTAAGGACCAAATATCTACAAAACTAACCCTAACCGACCCTGTTTTCTTGGTACAATTGGCTGGAGATTTTGTTAGGCCAAAAATAATCTGGCATATTCGTATGAGGCATCCATTGCGGGAAAACCATACACTCACGTAATATCTGTTTTGACGACTTGAAAGCCCTCTGAACCATACTGTAGAACAGACTTGACATTTATGTTATACCTGCACCTTTCTGTATGAAATCTTCCACAAACTTGGAAGAGAGTTGGAGTTCATTGTAGATCACTTGCATTATGTAGGTGCTGAGGCTGAGTCCAACCTGTCTGGAAAGGTTGTTGTTACTGAACTTGTGCAGGTTGTGCAGTTAGAGCTGGTATAATGGCCTATTTAACCCATTTAGGCCGAAACGTCGAAATAATGCTTTTTTTTTGTATTCTGAAAAAAATATATATTCAAAGATTTGTGCCACATTTTCACGATTTTTCAAAAATAGCAGACCTACAAGCTCGTAGATCTGCTATTTTTCAATAGCTAAATTATAACATAATGTTTACACCAACACCAAAAGGGGTTCCCGCCCAAAATGGATTAAAAGGACAAAAGCATACATTTCCTCTATGGGATGTCGTCAAGACATTACATGAGAAGGCCATGCAAAGTGCATTCTCTGCCACAAAGAAATAAAATATGCATCAGGCGCTGCCGTGGTTTGCTGGCATATTATTGCAAAACCAACACGCACAGGAAGAAAGTCTGTGCTGTCATAATGACGGTGTAGCCATCAGCCTTCAGAGCTGACATACAGTAGGCCTACCCCCCCCCCCCCCCCCCCCCCCCCAGCGGGTCTGTCTTTCCTCTGCTGAAATAGATGAGAAGGAGGTGGTGTGTCCTCCTTCTCATCTGTGAAAATGAAAATGATCTCAGTTTGTGGTGTCTTGAACACCTATAACTTCAAGCTGGCAAAACATGTAATACGATTTAAATGTTATTTGGGTTGCTGAAAAGCTATACGATCATGAACAGAGTTGTTTGTGTTTTTTAGTTGCTACATTTTTAAATCACCTAAAAGAAAACAAAAACTATATTTTCTTCAGCAATAGAATTATACAATATCTATCATAAAGCTGCCAAAGCTTCTGTAGTCTGTGTTCTCCCTCTTTGCTTGTTTCCGTTGCATAAGAAGTTGGGTAGTTTTTCATTTCATCCTTGACTTATCTATCTATTGTCTATTTGTGGCCATTATGTTACCTGGTTACAAGCATTTGCTGTACTGTAGAGGCTTCCTTCAACATTCCCTCAACACACCTCAGCTGAAACCCTTTATGAAGGCCTTTGTTGTGAAATAGCATGAAGAGACTTTCTATTCTACAATAATGGCCTTGTTACAGTGACGCATCAAGGACCTCGGTCACTTCGAGCTTCATGGTATATTCATAATATAATTATGTAGCAGGCATTGTTGAATTGAAAATTGCTTTAATAATATAAGCCAGGGGGCACTGTCTCTGTTTCTGGATCGTTTCAGTTTGACAGTGGATCTGCATTCCGTTCTTCTGTACACTCGAATAGCCCGTAACCGTAATGGCCACAAATGTAATAATAAAGGTTATCACATGGCTTGGTTGAATGCTTGATTCTGATTGGTCAATCGCCAAATTCAAGTCTGTTATTTCTGGATAATGACCGCTCTATAACAAATCAAACAAATCAAACCCTCTGAGCACCTGCTGTGCCCCGCTGATTTACTGCTGTTTCCAACATGACAGCCATGTAAACACACACACACAATGTCTTGAAAAAATTAATTTGAATTGGAAAAGCTGAAATCAATAATATCAGTATTCTGATATTGACCCGCAGGACAGCATTAAAGGAAATGTGGGGCCTGCATGTGGCCACGAGTTGCCCACGTATCTGTATGCTCTAGTCTAGTCTATATTCTACGTGTAATGCAAGTGGATGCAGGATGTTAGATCCCATAGCCTGAGAGGATGATTGGGTGCACTGACTGATCCAGTCTGTTGTACTTCAGAGTGACGATGCAAGATAGGCACTGAATGAACTGGTGAACGAATCATTTGAACGAAAATAAAGAACTTAACCTTTTAGTAAACTGTACTGAATTGCAAAGAACGATAATTTCCCGTCCCTGTCACCTGCCTCAGTTTGAGTCTGTCTCATAACAAATTCTCAAATGTCTTTTGCTTTTCTGAAACAAAACTACATCACTGACTGTCTACATGTATACTGGCAGTCAGGGAATATTATCAGAATAATGTTCTTACCAAGAATTTTCTTCACCAATGTGTTCGTAAAGGCGTCTACTAACATATCCCACATTGGTTTTCAACCACCCTAGGGAAAATTTCAGCTGCTGAAAGTTGGGGTACCATCAACAACCAATATAAGGCAAATGTTCTAAATTTCATTATGCTTTAAGTAGCATGTGACATGTCAAACTAGGGGTTTTTCATGATCCATTCCAAGCATTAGTTTTGCACGAAAAACACTCCTTGGGCTAAAAACGGACATAGCCGTCAATCACAATGTGACGTGGCTATGGTCAAATTTAGCCCAAGGAGTGTTTTTCGTGCAAAACTAATGCTTGGAATGGGTTCAGAATCATGAGAACCCCCTAGTTTGTCACGTCACATGCTATTTAAAGTATAATGGAATTTAGAACATTTTGCCATGTATTGGTTGTTGATGGTACCCCAACTTTCAGCAGCTGTCAAAAATTCCCCTAGGGTGGTTAAATTGAAACCAATGTGGGATATGTTAGTACAAAAACACATTGATGAAGTAAGACATTTTAAATGTATTCCCAGATTTTATTAATATCCCCTGACTATAGGGACAGTTTGGTGGAGGCCCGGTAGTAGGCTACGAGGTCTTTCTCGTGGCTAGGGACTTTTCTTTTTCTAGTTTATAAAACCCACAGACCGACCACTTCAACTTAATTTTCTTTTTCACAATTGTATCTGTTTTTTCAGAAACTTCTAGAGCTGATATTGTAGACTTTAAAAATAAATTCCCAACTAACATCAACATTTTACTACAATTGATATGTTTTATAGTTGATTAACTGTTGCTCCCCTAATTGCATACGTCCTTCACTGTGCGGTAATGATGACCTGCAGAAGCACCGTCAGCGTGCAATCTCGGAGGGATTCCTAATTATGACAATGGCGTTGACACAGTTCATGCTCCACTTCCACTTTCTGACAGCTCCGTTCGCAGTAGCATGTTGAAATATCCAACCCCTTTTTCGGTAATCGCATCACATGCAGGCAATGATTGCTTCCAATAATGTCCCACCGCGAAACCTGATACATAATATAAGGGAAAGCAGAGGGTTTATTGTAGACTTTTAGAACCCACAGAAACACAAACGTAGTTTTCATTTTTGTAAACTACTGCAATGCTGTGCCCAATAAGGCTCTGCCCTGCTTTTAATCCTCTTGAATAGAAGTGAGACCCAATCCCGTAAAATGAGGATTTCCTTAACGAGAGCAGATATTTTAGCCTGATTTCAGTTTTCCTCTGCTTTTCTTCATACAAAACCATGCAGTCACTCGGGTCTGTTTTCAAACAAGCATGCAGGCCTGGCTGGAGCCCAGTGTATACTGTATATTTTTACAGAACATAACACAGAAAATCATACTTGGGGTCATTGAGATTTTTTCATTTATTTTTTAACTTATTTAAATCTGTTTAGTTTACTGTTTCAGTGCATTGATGTCATTTTGGCAATATATAGTTATAGTTCATATTGGTACAGCCCCCAAAATACAGTACACTTACAATAAAATACTTTACTTAAAATACAGCACACATTTAAGCATTCACATACCATAAGCAGAGTGCCTGCCTGTAGTATCCCTGGCTGCTATACAGTATATGATTTATGATATATGAAATAGCCTAAGTAACGCATTTTGATGGAATGATTGATTGAATACTTTATTAGTCAGAAATGTAAACAGCACGTGGTACAGTAAGACATGGCTAAAAGGATACAAAAACACAAACACAACAAGCATAATTACATAACCAATATTTGTTTTAACTTTGGATGCTGGTATTACACCCTGGTTGAATTACTCTGTGTTTGAAATATAAACAAACAAATATTTCAGATATCTGGTACCGTCCAACATGTTAAGCTATGAAGTACATTCTATAATAGATGTAGCTCATTCCTTTTTTTATTTTTTTATTTTTTTATTTTTTTTGCAGCTTTCGCCTTTTATTTTATATTTTTTATAGAGGGACAGACAGTAGGCTGACAGGAAATGGGGGAGTGACATGCAGTAAAGGCTCTGTGGCACACTGCCAGACTCGGACTACCGGCCAAGGTGCCTGGACCGCTGAGCCACGGCCCAGGCTAGATGTAGCTCATTCCTGTATCATGTTACCATGCATAATGCTCCTGTTGAATTTGAATGAGGAGACACAGTCTAGGCATAGTGGTAAAAAAATACTATCTTCCTAGGGTTGCATGACTGCATCACTGGTTACAATGCCATACTTATGTGATGATAATGAAGAACAAGCTAATTTGAGTAAAGTGTAATGGTGCCATCTACTGTTGGATAAAGGGAAGTGCATTAAGGAGGGTCAAAAATGATCAAGACTGATGATTCTGACTGAAGAAGCCAATGCTCACAAGCCCACTGGATATATTGACTTACAATCAATGACCTACTTCCACATACCCATTCATTCTTAGTAGCCTAAACCAGCACTTGATTCTCAAACCTTTTCAATGTCAATGGCCCCAAATTCATGTGTTTGGCCGTGGACCCCATTTTGAAAATATTTTGTACCAGGGACACCCATACAATTTTCTTTCCCCCCTAAACGTTTTTCAACAAAAAAAGCAGATCTACAACATCATAACGGTTTTTTATCCGTATGTGTTGTGAGCTTGTAGATCGGCTATTTTCAAATAGTTGATGTATATAGGGTTAAAACCGTTAATTCATTCTGTTTGGGATGCCCTGGGACCCCCCACGTACCCCACTTACTGGCCTAAGCACACAGCATGTGTAAGGTTGAGATTTCTGAGATTTATTGCTGTTAATAATTATAATCAAGGAGCTACAGCAAGTATCGTATTTTGTTAATGAAGTCATTCCAGTGTTGGGATTATAAAATGACTGTGATAACTGGTCGCACATGCACAAAACAGGAAGAATATACTATAGGCTACATTGTTAATAGTGATAACTGTAATAGAACGTTTCACATTAGACAGACACGAAAACACTTTCCGAAAACCTTATGTGGGTAATTTGTGTTTTTAGATATTTTAGTATTTCAAAGCGTCTGATGTCAGGGACACTGGTCTCACTGCGGGATTACTACAATGACCGTAAGGCTTCGCTGCACTCACCCCACCTTGTGGAGAGGGAGAGGGCTGTCTTACTGAGACAACATGTAGTCCAGTGAGTGTGTGTTTTTTCATAAATGAATGCCCTACTGGATCATACTACAGTGCCCAGGTCCTAATGGGTTAACCCATTCTGACCGGGCACCCATTTTGGTGTTGGCATCATGTTATGCTTTAGCTATTGAAAAATAGCAGATCTACAAGCTCATATCGCGCCACCGAGTGGCGCGATACGAGCTTGTAGGTCTGCTATTTTTGAAAAATTCGAAGAACGACTGACATTTTTAGAATCTGATCTCAGGTCAGAATGGGTTAATCAGACCAGTGTGTGTCCCGTGGAAACCTCGTATGAATCTGATCTCAGGTCAGAATGGGTTAACACACCAGTTCAAGTCGTGGACATTTGCTTTATGTATGAGGTTGAAAGCCTTGGCCTGCCATGCCATCACACCTGTAGGCTGTGTAGGGACCCTTTTGTCATCGCCTGATGTTTAATGGCTCTTTTCCACTATTAACCCATTCTGACCTGAGATCAGATTCATACAAGGTTTCCACTGGACACACACTGGTCTGATGAACCCATTCTGACCTGAGATCAGATTCTAAAAATGTCAGTCGTTCTTCGAATTTTTCAAAAATAGCAGACCTACAAGCTCGTATCGCGCCACTCGGTGGCGCGATATGAGCTTGTAGATCTGCTATTTTTCAATAGGTAAAGCATAACATGATGCTAATACCAAAATGGGTGCCAGGTCAGAATGGGTTAATGTGTGTGCGCCGCGTAACGACGTATATCACGTTCTGGGTTCTGCATTAGTTCTTATATGCTGCAGTTCGGTTTCAAGATAAGGTTCTCTGAACCAAGTTGGGGCTTGCTCAGGAGGTAGGCTATAGTACAACACATTCGTAGTCTCCACAACAATCAAATACAATACAATGTTTTTCTCTCTTGCTTCTCTCTCTCTCTCTCTCTCTCTCTCTCTCTCTCTCTCTCTCTCTCTCTCTCTCTCTCTCTCTCAGAACTTATACTTTCAAAATGTGCGCGTGCGTGCGCGCGCGCGTGGTTATAATGGAAACGGAAAACTATCACAGAACATCATGGTTTCTGGAAGCTTTCAGGTCATGAAAGGTTGTGGATTACACTTTGTAGTCTAAAACAGCCATACGGTTATTGGGGACAGTGAGGAGCTGGAAATACAGTGTGTACCCTATATTCATTGAGGCTGTATTGTGCACAACACAACAAGACTGTAGTAGTCAAGTAACAGGTCATTTGACCATATTCCCTCCGGGTGGTGCTATTTAGTCTCCAATAGTCCCAAAACAGCTTGGCACTACTCACTTCAGGACATTGAATCATTTATATGAGGCTGAAATAAGCAGAGTTTTCCGCACATAGAATAGAATTAGCGATGGGCATCAGTTATTTTGTCTCATAATAATTTCAGAGCATAAAGAAATGCATGTTTTTGCTTTTAGAATGTCATATTGTCATAAGTCCTGGAAGGCTTTTGGGACGGAGCCCTGGGGATCCGAAGGTTCAAAACATGTGCCATATGCTGTGTTCCATTCCAGAGGTCAAATGAGGTAACTTAACCCAGTTGGAGGAAATTCCTCTGTCTTTTGATGGATATTTTAAATCATAGTTTTATATATGTGCGGTTCCTTTTAACAAGGCACTAACAAGCGAAGTCGTAGGAGGAAGTAAAATGCACTAAAGGGCAAGTCAACAATGCTAAATCTTTGTGGTGTGTTTAAGGTAGTCTCTCAGAGCGTGAAAGGCATTTGACTCATTAAACATGATAGTTAGCCGTTCATCATATGAAGTTGTGTTTGGTCTTAAAGAGCAGGAGAAGCGCTTGGGGCCAAACAATATGAAATGTTTCAAAACCCTCTTTGTCATAGATGACTAAACACTGGAACTATTCTCCCCCACACTCTATTAAAACCTTCAGCCAATGATCATTTCATCATGGTGTCTTTTTTTTATACTCTTGAAGCCTTCCATAAGATCAGCTTTCCTTGCCTGACTTCACTTGACGTTTCAGTGTGAAAAATTAAAACTACTCACGAGAGAGAAACAGATGACAGTGTATTTTCCTACACAAGCAAGAAATGCACACAGATTTATTTTATTTTATTTACGATTTCATAACAAAGATACTTTACATCTGATGTCTAAGGTTATTCCTCATGGGTTTAAGTTCTTGTGGCAAGACTAATATGACATGCACGTATACGTATACAAAACACAACGTACACACACACACACACACACACACACACACACACACACACACACACACACACACACACACACACACACACACACAACGTGCATGCACACACGCACAGTCCATTTCTGTACCAAATAAAGCCCTGGACAGGATGTGCAAAATCCAGCTGAACGGGTTCTCACCCAGAACAAGCCATGATAGCAGAACATCACCCCCACTCTTATCCACCTACATGTATATAATTCAAAGTTATTAATGTTTATGTTATTATTATTATTATTATTATTATACCGTATTCATAATAAGGTTCTCGCACGGTAAGCCGCGGAAAGCATGAACCAAACCTGAGCCCAACTCAGGTAAACTGTAATCGTTTACAGAGATTTTCCCTCATATTGCAGGGCTTATCCGTTAAGTAAGCCAGTAAGCCATTCCTGAAAAAAGGCTTAGACTACTTCCAAATCACATTGTACCGTACACCGTCATATGTAGGCCTAATGACTCATGACACAGTTGGCCTCTATCGGTTCCTTCCTGTCTTAGACTAACTAAATCTTTCCCTCTGTGTTCACTCCAGTGAAGGCCCCTTTGCACAATCCTACCATACGCACAACATGTGCGTGTCTTTTCTTCGTCCAGTAAACCATGATTTTGATATTAATCTTGTGTTTCTTGTATGCTGTACAGACCTGTCGGCTGCTTTTGCGCAATTCTAACCCTTTTCTACACTCATTTGTTTCACATTTAGTTGTATGACTCAACTGTGATGGATTCTTTCTATCCTCAATCCACAGTATTTCACCAGTAGATTTACTCTTTAAGTCTCCACACAGAAGGCACCGATATATCTTCACAATCATCTTCAACAAATATTTAAAAGTTGAGAAACTCTGGCCATCCAGCAGGTGTCAGGATAATCCAATAAAATTCAGTCTTTGAATAGACACTTATCTCAGTAGGCCTCTCTGCTCAGGCTTGGATATTTAGTACTTTAAACACTCAGTGAAAGTAGGACTACTGATTGGTTGTTGTCACAGGTCTAGTGATTACTGTTATGCCTTTTTTAAATTCATGTGCATGCCTGAACCCATAACAGATGTACAAGCTCACATCCTGCAAGTACATCTGGTACATCTGCTATTTATTTCTTCCATATATATATATATATATATATATATATATATATATATATATTTAACAAATATTTTTGTTTGTAGAATCGGCCCAGGTCTTAATGGGTAAGAAGAAAAAAGAGATTTGTAGCAGTTAGACCTCCAGTTTTCTGGGAGTTTGTTCCACATGTGGTGTATGCAAACGCTGCTTCTCCCCATTTAGTTTTGACTCTGCTTTCAGAAATTAGATCCATCCCAGACGACCTGAGAAATCTGGACGGTTCATGAATGATGTAGCGCAAGAACAGAAGTGGATGTTTGGCCCTAAATCAGTCAATGCTTTATAAACCAACAGTAGTATTTTGAAATATGTTCTATATGACAAAGAGGGAGCCAATGTAAAGCCTTAAGAACTAGAGTGATATTATCCACTTTCTTGGTATTATTAAGGACTTGAGCAGCAGTGTTCCGAATCAACTGCAGTCGTCTGATCGATTTCTTTTCATGGAGCCATGTAAAGACACCACAGTAGTTAATTGATTAATGCATAGACAGGGTTGTATAAATCCTGATGATGAGACATACATCTATAACCCTTGATGTATTCTTCAGGTGACAATAGGATGTGTCTTAATGTGGCTGGCTGTTGAAAACTTGAAATTCAGGTCTGAGTCCACCATGAGTCGTGACTACACAGAGATGTTCTACACAAAGTTGTGGTTATTAACATTGACCGATTGAAGCAGAGCACTGACTTTAAACCACTTAAACAAATAAACAACTACTACGTTGACCAGGGTCCCCAGGGATCTGTACTTGGCCCCCTCATTTTTTCACTGTAGTAGTACCGTCCTAAAGTCGGCTCTTCGGTGCTACTGAAAAATTCTGACGAGCCAAACTTATTTCGGCACTACAGCGGTAAAATATGTAAGTATGAATCGGCCCTAACGCTCCTCTGAACACCATGAGAGCTGTTATAATTGTAATAGCAAGATTCTGGCACATTCAATTGTTGATTTGTTCAATTCCCAGAGTCTCGGTCGATCCATCTGAAAAGGATGGACCTGGGAGGCCCAGACGACAAGCTTTTAAAAATATCATTATTTATATATTAAACTCTTTAACCTTTGGTTTTAAAATGAGACATATTGTCTGGTCTTGTATATTGAATGAGCCACGTTTAACATCTGTTTATTATGATTTTTGGTATACAAGCATTTCAAGAATGTTTAACCAGTAAGTTACAGATAAAAAATAGCAGAAACATACAAACAAACAAAACAAGAGACTTACACTAAAAAGAGACAAAACATAACCATCAAAGAAAAAGACAAAAACAATAAATAAATAATAAATCAATCAATAAATAAATCAACGGTCGGAGGTTTTTCCCGACTTCCAGGCCTGTAGGATTAACTTCCTAGCTAGCAGTGTAGCGAGCGAAATGGCCTGTGCCTCATATTTGTTTTGAACCTGATCTGGTTCCACCACACCGAAGACGTTTAACATTTACAGACGATTGAAATGCAGTCAAACTCAAGCGCACTGCACTGCTGAACTAGCCTGGTGAACCACCCTAGTCGCGGAAATCGCATTTCATTTGATTTTAGCAAATAAAATGTGATTTCCGCGACTAGGGTGCGGTTTACCATGCTAACTGCTGAACACACCATGGAGGTTTTGACACGAAAGCCACCGGGAAGTTGCAAGTTCTGTGTGGGGCACGTTTGTGGTCATAATGTCATTATCTGCAGGGACGGAATATGAAAGTCGACGGAAATGTACTCTGTGTGTCTGCCAGATAGAGCGCACTCCTTTCTCGACTTGGCTCTGTCTGACTGAGATCTTCACTCCGGAGGCTCCACTGCATGGGGTGACTGACACATGGGCTGGTCTGACTCATTGGCTCATTGGTCTGGTTCATTTCACTGTGGCATTCAGAGGAATGAACAAATCGGAATGAACAAATCGGATGAATGAATAATGCCATGTAGTAAAAAAAACCCTAAAAACTGCCAGGTGCATCAAGCTCTTGTAGTGCCCGTTATCATTAGTTTTCAATTGCAACGTTTTGTTGGTTTATGGCTTTCCTCTGGCTCCAGTTAGCTCATGGCATTAGCTTCTGTTGCCACTCGCTCCACGTTGCGGCGGGAGTATAGGTTTTTAAGCCGTTCAGACATTGTGTTTCATCGTTACGTCTCCCATTGGCTTAGAGGCAGCCATTCATGAAAAAGTGTCCACTACGGTCACTTTTACGGTCGTCAGTAGTGGTGCCATGCAAATGTAGTCCAGCCGCTTTTCATTTCAAGCACCTGGCAAAAATAGGTAGATAATGGCCATATCATTCAGGCACTATAACATGTATGCCTATGATGAGCTGAGTGGAATGAACCACCACAGGGTTACAGGCTCTCTGTTCTGTTAGCCTGCCCTTGCCTCCATCAAAAGAGCCTTGATCTCCGAACACGTGTACACCTGTGTCACATGGCGAGGGCAAGAGGAACTGGGGCTCTCAGAGATTCAGTTGGGTGGGCTTGGAATACTAAAGGCAGCAATCTGGTTCTGATTTGCTATTACATAAGCGTTTCAAGGCACTGTTGTTTTTTTAGACGTTTGCTTTGAGAAGAAAAAAAAATGTAAAAGGCAAAAAGCAAAGAAAAATAAAATAACAAACAGTAGAGTCTCCAAAAGCAAATGTGGCATGTAAACAGTTCTGTGGGTGTTGTTTGATTGGCTCTCAGCTCACAGTAGAGGCCATTTTAACCCTCTGCACCCCACATTCCCGTCTTCTCGACAATTAGTGGGAGGTGAACGGGTTTAGAGGGGGGGGGGGGGGTGGAGTGGGAGGGCGGTTGGATATAATGCCATCCACAGCAGTGCCTCTTCCATACCGAGGCACCCCTCATGCTATGGATAAATGCTGCACCTGGACCCCAGTGGTGGTGGCCGCAGTAGACGTTCGCCAGGGAAGACAGGCGCTAAATTGGCAAAAGTGGTGGGAGAGGAAGGTACTGGTTGATTTGAGGTTGAGATGAGGCTGGCCCTACAAAGAGTCCGCCAGTCAAGTTGGAGGGGCCCAAAGCGTGTGATTATTAATTACTGATGGCTTCCCAGCCTTTCAAAGTCAGGGGGCCGCAGACATCAGATGTGTGGCAGAGGCTGAGGGGCGAAAGGCCTGTCATTACCATCACTGAAACAATGGCATAATTTGGCTGTCATGCATTTTTGTCTAATTGACTGTTTTGATGCAAGTTTTTTTTTCTGTTTTGTCATGGAGGGGGGCACTGACACCCCCCACCCTTACCCCTTAGTCTTGATGACGAAAACTTGGTGGGCTTTCAGCTTCACCCAGCAAGAACCTTCCGGAGGTTCTTTGATGGCAAGGAAAGCAACTGGGGGCCCTCAGGGGCCCTGACTCGTTTTCCATTTATGAATCGGCACCATAACACTCTGTTTTTGATAGTGCCTGGCAGGAAATGGACGCAGTGAGGAGGAAATGTAATATGCGAACTATCCCAGCCGTACAGTGGGTGTAAGAGAATGTATGTGTGTGAGGGCAGTGAAGTTTTTTTTTGTGGGGCTGCAGTGAAGGGTGAAAGGGGGAGGTCTGGGACCCACAAACCACATGGAGGGGCGAGCTCCTCTCATTTGCATAATTAACTGTTGACACTAACTGTGGTTAATGAAGGCCTATTGAAGTCACTGACCCTTTTACACAGCCAGCCCCTGGGAATGAGACAGAGGCTCCTCCGGCAAAGGTTAAAACAATGTGTCTGGTTAACTTCCGACAAACGTGCCGAAACGCCCCGAAGTCCCAAAGAATCAAATTGAATGGCATGGGGGTTACGGTACAGAACAACCCACGGTTTCCCAGACCCAAGAGTTCACCAGATGTTTGGCTTTGTTTGTTTGTTTCTTGATCGTTTGCTTAATCACATCCATATATTTGTAATAAGCGTGCAAATTTTAAAGTGGATGGTCATTGTGTATGGTATTGGATATCACAATTTGAGACAGATAGGCTGCTCCGAAGGAAAACACGTTTGCCTCGCACATTGTTTTCACTATCGGGTCATCTAAGGCTACGGAAGGGGAAAGAAATGAATTGTGATCGCAGAGACATTTTCTGAAGTGCTGCCTCATGAATGCTGTTTTTGAAATGGCTTCCACACAATCAGGAAACGTTTGTTTGCCATGGAACGCATGTAAAATATTGCATGATGTGACACAATTTGGGTCCACTGGAATCAAAGTCTATAATAAGCCAAATATTGAAGCAGCTCCCTTCTGGGGGGGGGGAAACCATTTTTTTTTTCTCCCCCTCTTTTGTGAGAGGCACATGTGTTACTCCATTATCAGAGCGAGAAGGGTGGAACCAACCACAGTTTGACCATTAAACACCAGCAATCCAGTAAAAGGCTAGAGTGGACCTGTATGTGCTGAATAGGTGTGTGGTTTGGAGGGGGCTGAAAGCACACACATGCACACTTACACCCTGACAGACCACTTAGCGCAGGGACGTGATGCCTTGACGCAGTCTTGTAAATGCATTCATTCATTGCTGTCAACGTGCCCATGTAAAATCCTCAGGCTTGACTGACTATAAGGCTGTTGTAGGTTGAAATCTGAACTTTATCATATTATAATTAGCATACATTTGACTAACTTACTCACTTACATTTGACTATGAAAATGCTTAAGACAGGCAGTGCTATTTCTGGATAACAAGTGGAATCTGTCCCTACAGAGTATTGGAGTATACCTATTTGTAGGCAATTATAAAAGCGCTCAGAATGTCTAATGTGTAAAGAATGATTATATCCACCCACGAATAATGTACTGTACAGTATATTGGGTATAACTTGCACTTTGGAGAATGAGATGCTGCTGCCAATTGTGGGTTTCTGGGTAAATGTGCTGTCAGTAAAACAAAGTTAATCAGACACGATCCAAGACTGCATGGAGTTAAATATACTTTAACTAATAATAATATACTTTACACAAAACTTTTCCGCTCAAAATATCTTCACCACGGAGGTTTCAAATCCACCGCGGTGCATCATCCGTTGTCAGGCGTCTATATGAACACTTGGCCCGTGTTTGGGGGAGGGAAGTTGGGCATAGGCCGGGTGATATTGGTCATTGTGCCTAATTCTACAGGCTGGGGGGGTGGCACCTGTCATCGAGGAGTAGGATGAAGACTCTAGTCTACATCCTCCTGGTGGGGGCTCCTCACTGGCAGGTGGATACGACAGCAGTGACAACACAGAAATGTGTGTTGGGAGGAATTTATTGGCATAACTAAATTGTGGAGGAAAAAGGGATTGAAACAAAATTGGCTACTCTATATTTAAACTAGATAAACTAGATGCCCCTCTGGGCACAGGTCTCCACCAGGGCAGGTCAGGTTGTGGCCTCCTGGTGGCGCTATAATAGGCCAATGTGAAAAGGGTGCCATTTATTTTTTACTTGGATGGTTTGAGGCATTTTGTTCCAAAAATGTGTTTTGCAAAAATCCACCTGTTGGAGGCGCTATAACAGGCCAATGTGGAAAGGGTGGGATGTATTCCTCAGCCTAGTAGGAAAGTCTGTGAAAGATTTCACGTAAATTGCACGCTGGGTTCATGATTTGAGGAATTCTGTTCCAACAATGTGTGATGGAGAAATCCACCTGTAATGAATGAAAGTGACTCTGCCTGTGATTGGCCTACCCACTCTGCCCGTCTTGACTGTCCTCCGAGATGCGAGGTTACTCCGTGGTGAGATTGAGAAATAAATAAAACAAGAGAATGACAGCTTGGCGACAGAATGCAACGTTTTTGTAGAAGAGGCAAACTAATATTGTTTATACCGTTTGCTTTAATTGATTGAACACACGTGTACGTTGTACTATGATTTGATTTGGGTGTGTTCTAAATAAAGTGTTAGTGTTGATTATTGTGTATTAATCTTATTATAGTTAACTAATACTATTACACTAAAAAGGAAAAAGATGAAGGGAACATTTTTATAGTGCAATAATGTTTCAAGTTTACACATACAAACAAATTACACAATACAAACACAAACACTTTATTTTTAGAACACACCCTTATCAAATCATAATACGGCGTGCATGTTCAATCAATTATTCAATCAAAGCAAATGGCATAAACAATATTAGTTTGCCTCTTCTACAAAAATAAAAGTTACAAGTTATAGTTCTCTTGTATCATACCGTACTACTACTATACTTGTATTATTCCCCACCACGGAGTAACCTCGCATCCACCTCGGAGGACAGTCAAGACGGGCAGTGTCGGTAGGCCAATCACAGGCAGGCGTGGCGTTACCATGCCTATGCTCGGACGCAAACGAGATTCACGCATGTGCACGCTTCTAAAAGTCCAAATGATGCAAATCCTTACCAGGCCCCGCTCACTTCACACGAGTGTGATTTTTAATGCTGAGGAGGGCAACATTAAACAGTACTCCATGCTCGTTGTGATGCCTGACTCAGTGGTGGAAAAAGTACTCACATTTTCACTTAAGTAAAAGTATCAATACTATATATAATACTATATATAAAAGTAAAAGTATCAATACTGCAAGTACATCAAAATGTACTTAAAGTAAGAAAAGTAAAACCATTATGAAGAATGTCCCATTTCAAGTTTTCACACAAAAAAACCTTTTGAAAATAGCTGATCTACAATGCGTCGCATCGCTTGTAGATTAGCTATTTTCAAATGGCCGAAATATATCCACGTTTTCCCCCGCCAAGGTACTGGGGCTCCTTGTGTGTGTGCTTTGCTTCCTTCAGGCCGTGTTGCCAATATGTCTGTCTTATTATAAGCAACCTTTGACTTGTTTTTTCTGTAAAGTCACTTGCAAATAAATAATTGGTAGTTGCTGGTGGATGGTTTTTTTGGGCTTGATTCTAAAGTGTATAGTAGTTGCTTATTTGGGCTTGCTTCCACATTTCTTCACATCAAGGAACCCCAGATTAATAGGCTATGTAATTGTCCACAGACATCCATCTGAACATATTTTGTGCCTTTTTTTTAATGTTTTAAAAATATTCAAAATATTTCAATTTATTTATTTTTTAAATAACGGATGTACAACCTCACAATGTGTCGCTGTGAGCTTGTATTGTAGATCGGCTATTTTCATTTGTGCTTGTTTTCATAGACCTGGCCACTTGTTTCTCTTGCAAAACTGGCAACACAGCAAGAGAAAGAGGAATTTATGCGCACACAAACGCAATGCACTATGGGCTGTAAGAAAAAAGTGAATATATATATATATATATATATAGGGCTCAAGTGGTTAATGTATGTTTTGTAATATTCAAAATCTACAAAGTAACTAGTAACTAAAGTTTTCAAATAAATGTAGGCTAGTGGAGTAAAAGTACAATATTTGCTTACAATATTTGCAGATCTACAAGCTCGTAGCGCGCCACCGAGTGGCGCGCTACGAGCTTGTAGGTCTGCTATTTTTGAAAAATCGTAAAAATGTGGCGCAAATCTTTGAATATATATTCTTTCAAAGTGAATGTTTTTAACTCGGGACTAAATGGTTTAAGTACAGTACTTATAAGTACATGTACTTAGTTACTTTCCACCACTGGCCTCACGTCCTTTTCCTGAACATGTTGGGTCCTGCGCTCTGGCGTCCGCGTGAAGCATCGAGGCAACATTGATGGGCTTCCCCGTTTGTTTTCACTTCCCCTCTTTAGGGGTCTCCAAAATAGAGATTTTTTTAATGACTGTCTCCTCTGCCTTAGCAGTTAATAAAATGACCCCCAAAAAGTGGGGGGGGGGCTGTTCTCGTCTCTCTCCTCTCTTAAACGGCACACTAGATGTGTTCATTGGGGGTCACTGGGGATGCGTTTGTATGATGTGATGTAAAGAATGGACCACTCCATTAAGGAATCAAAGCCTTTTCCATATCCGAGACGAGATTCCGTCTGAATTGAAAAGGTTTTTCCAGTGCGTTCCCCCTGCATGCACTTGTCAACCTAATTCTCGGCCAACTGCACAATGTATAAAAACAGATTTATTGTTCAAGTTGGTCCCCATCAGTTTTTCTTTTTATTTTGTCTCAATGGGGGCCTAGAAATAGTTGAATGGAAAATGTTCTTAAGCTAGGAAACTTTCCCACACTTGTTTCAGAGAGAACGGGGGCCCTAAGATTTGTTTTTATTAAAAATCGAGTCCGTCGTCGATAGATGCTCTATGAAAATGTGTGATAACTGATGTAAAGTGGGACAAGTGCCCCCCCTCCCCATCTACCCACCCTTTCTATGTCTATGAGATGGGGCGCCCCCCGCCCCCCCTTGGTTCTTGCACATTGGTTTCTGGGCCTTCAAAAGGGGGCCCTCAGGCTTTGATCCTCTATATGGGTGCGGAAAAACATCTTTTTGCCCTACACTATGCCCAGGAAGCCAAATATTCTGCCGCCACCGTATGCTAATGCGGCCAAGCTAATCACCCGTCCCAATTACAAGATTTATATTCTGTTAATGGCGCCCAATGGCATGCGCCCCCCACCAACCCCTCCATTCTGTGCCCCCCCCCATCCACCCTCTGGATTTCCTGTGGCGTAAAGGTGTCTCTCTGTCTGTGAATGCAGCTGCCTCGCCACCTCGCCCCTCGCTTTTCTTCTATAACCCGTTCTGACCTGAGATCAGATTCTGAAAATGTCTTCTACATCCTGACAGTTTTCATTCTGACCTGAGATCAGATTCTAAAAATGCCAGTCGCTCTTTCGATTTTTCAAAAATAGCATACCTACAAGCTCGTAGCGCGCCACTCGGTGGCGCGCTATGAGCTTGTAGATCTGCTATTTTTAAATGGCTAAAGCACAACGTAATGCTAACGCCAAAAGGGGTTCCCGCCCAAAATGTGATAAAGAGAGAGGGTACCGTGAAAACATTCCTGTGGGTGGGCCCCCTTGCTGCCGTCCCTCTCATTCTCTATCTAATGTACTTCAACACAGTAAACGTCCTGAAGCACACTCTGAGGTAGAGGCTTCACTTCAGACAGATAAATGTTAAAGCATTGTTGGGGGGAACAGTCACGGCTCTGCAGTCCCCCTCAGGCTGTCTGTAAAACCTGCTGTTTGGATCATATTTCTCCTGTCAATATTTCTCCCCCACCCACCCAGCTATACGTCCCACCACCTCCACCCTGTTTGAGGTCTCACTCCATACAAGTGCTTTCATAAGCTTCTGCAATGGAACGGGGGCAGCCCACACCGACTGTGAGAACGCAGAGCTTGCTCATCTCCTGTCCTTTTCACATTCTTGCTTGTTTTCAATCTCTTAAAAAAAGTGTGTGCGAGTGCGTGCGTGCGTGCGCGTGCGTGCGCGTGTGTTTGTGTGTTTGTGAGACGATGGTGTGGCAAAACATAGATGAAGATCATGGGGTGCAGGTGAATGTCTTTTTTCACTCTTTGCTCAGTTTGAGGGACAGTTGCTTGGGCTGAGAAGTAAAGTATAGTAAGATGTAAGCCTTGCCCTGGCCAGCCTCATGCTCCTGACCAGCCTCATGCTCCTGACCAGCCTCATGCTCCTGACCAGCCTCATGCTCCTGGAGTCCTGGCCCTGACCAGTCATGCTCCTAGCCAGCCTCATGCTCCTGGCCCTAACGAGCCTCATGTTCCTGGCCCTGACCAGCCTCATGCTCCTGGCCCTAACGAGCCTCATGCTCCTGACCAGTCTCATGCTCCTGGCCCTAACGAGCCTCATGCTCCTGGCCCTGACCAGCCTCATGCTCCTGGCCCTAACGAGCCTCATGCTCCTGACCAGTCTCATGCTCCTGGCCCTAACAAGCCTCATGCTCCTGGCCCTGACCAGCCTCATGCTCCTGGCCCTAACGAGCCTCATGCTCCTGTCCCTGACCAGTCTCATGCTCCTGGCCCTAACGAGCCTCATGCTCCTGACCAGTCTCATGCTCCTGTCCCTGACCAGCCTCATGCTCCTGGCCCTAACGAGCCTCATGCTCCTGTCCCTGACCAGTCTCATGCTCCTGGCCCTAACGAGCCTCATGCTCCTGTCCCTGACCAGTCTCATGCTCCTGGCCCTAACGAGCCTCATGCTCCTGACCAGTCTCATGCTCCTGGCCCTAACGAGCCTCATGCTCCTGACCAGTCTCATGCTCCTGTCCCTGACCAGCCTCATGCTCCTGCAAAAACCGCAGGTCTCATTGAAAATGAATTACTAGGCGTGTTAATCGCTGCTCATCTGAAAGGACCTTTAGTGTGTATTCCTTCATCCTTGATACGTTTGGTAAACCATTTTACTGTACCACACAACCACAGTGTAAACCACATGGTTTACATTCTGTATATTCAATTTTACTGCATCATATTATACAGTGAAGCTCATGCCGTTGGTTAGACATGCCAACAGTCCGACAGGCATTAGTCCGACAACACCGTCACTCTCGACATGCGCTGCCGGTTATAACCCGTGGCCGCTTGAAACTCACCCGTGGCTCCTGACATGTGTGGCAGGTTAAAACTAACCCGTGGCTTTCTGTGAGGGTATAGGTTTAGATTTGGGGTTTTGGGTAGGGTGTCGGACTGTTAATATGTCGGACCAAACATATGCACCCAAGCGCATGTTGTGTACACTCTAGTGGTATTTTACTGTATCGCGTGCTACACAGTGAACTAACATTTTGTAGTCTTATTTTATTGTATGTATCATGCTACTGTAGAGTTTAAAGTTTAAATTGTACTATTTTGTACTGTAACACGTATGCAATATAGTGACTTTTGCTGGAGTAAGATTGAGCTGTCAAAAATGCTGTCAGTGATCCTCTAGTCTCCAACCCCTTCTTTAGATTTCGCTGCATTGAACAACATACTATGTGCACGGATTTCACACTTCTGTGTGTGATTGTTTAAGCAAACCAGATTTGCAAAGCATTTTTTATGGCTTTGGACCTGACCAACTTGGAATACTCTGTGTGCGCGTGCACACACACACACACACACACACACACACACACACACACACACACACACACACACACACACACGCACAGCGCCCATGTGAGTGTTTATATGGGTATGTATGTGAACCGTGGCGGCGGGCACTTACTGCCACATCCAGATGGTGCTGGAAACAAACAGGGCTACGCTGTAGGAACCCTCAATAGGGCCGTCTAGACTGGCCCCTGACCAGACAGATACAGCCTCCCATCAAATTAGCGTTTGTCAGATTTATGGTAATGGTCCGCAACAGTCTTCCTGTCAGTGACATCAAGATTTACAGCACTGACCCAACCACCCCCCCCCCCCCCCCCCCCCCCCCCACACACACACACACACACACACACACACACACATAC
>NC_137867.1:12783959-12846459 GCF_963924005.1 Protomyctophum bolini | reverse complement strand
TCCCCCCCCCCTCCCCCCCTACAATGATCATAAACTATGAACGGGGGACCCCCAGCCCTGACATTACATTTAGTTTGACTCGGTTCTACAATGATCATAAACTATGAACGGGGGACCCCCAACCCTGACATTACATTTAGTTTGACTCGGTTCTCGCATTTTCACAATGTTTGCCTCTTTCTTATCCGGGTTAGGGCTATTTGGTATTAAATGGAGATGTTGGAAGCTTAATAAAACATTAATTTGAGGTTGTGCTAACCATGTTAATAGACCGATCTTATCACGACCCTCGCACGACAATTGAGGATTCTCACTTCCTGGTCATTTGACTGGATAACGCTTCTTCTTCTCTCATGCTTATGTTGTGCATTCTGTTGGCAGTGGCCTCCCGTTACCGCCTGCCTATATGGTAACAGGAGGGATTGTGTTTAAAGAGGTTTTAAAAGGCTTTAAATTGTCACTTTAGAAATGTGCAGGCTACCTGTATAGTACTTATACTGTATGTTGCGTGTACTGTTGAGTGAGAAAACGATGTTGCACAATGCACATGAAGCTAATCATCAGGTGCACCTCCCAAAATAATTTGAATTTGGGGTCCTGACCATTACATTTTGGTTTGGGCTGTTTGCTGTGGTTTAGCCCCTGGGGAGCATTCCCGCTCACAAGATGTATAACTGATGCACAAGCTCTCTGCGTATGGTAGCAGAGTGCTTGACGAGCTGTCTGTATTTGGAACGTGGCGTCATGCTGATACTCTACAGAGGTGTCTCCGTGGTGGCCATGGAGTATGAGAGTGAAACGTGAACTGGGCTACTGCGACGGTGGCTTCCCCCTTACCCACGTTTATTACCTCTAAAAATATAAGGTGCTTGTCTAAAAAGAGGCTGGCTCTTCCTGACAGCCGCGTCAGGTGAATAAGCACCACTTGGTGGCTCATGGCCCGGACAGAACTGCCTTGCTCCAGTTCTTTCTTCCAATTACATCTTACACCTTTGTGGTATAGTCTCGGCAAGTGCAAATTCACGGAAGTTATACGTTAATTTCGTTGTATAAATGTTTTGATCCGAACTAGTCGAAAGGCTACTCACATTAGCTTCGGATTGTTAGCCATAACCCCCGGACTGCGCCATATTGATTTGCGCTTGCACGCACATTCCCTATCCCAATTAGGCGGCATTTCTGGTCAAAACAACGCATATTGCACGGAGCATAGTGGTCGCTGTAATGGCACGGCCTGTACTTCTCATCAGCGAGTGAGAGATCAACACCTAATCCGACAACACACCCACCATTCAGTCAACATCCGGTTCCGGTCGCTGTGTTTTGGGTCTTCAAAATAAGATATCCTGGCATAATAGTAAACATTCTTTATTGGCATGGTGGCCAAACGGTTAATGTTCTCCAGTAGTGCTCCAGTCATTTAATTGAACAGTTCCTTATTTGTTTGAGCCTTTGCACCACATTGTGGCTCAGCTACTGTATGCAGCTGCATGGCCAGTGGGCTACCAGCAATGTGTCTCTGCCATGCAGGCTTGGACCTACGCCAAGAGGCCTAATTATATCACCCGTTTGATGTCTTGACAGCTTTTTCAAATTGGTTGGGGGGGGGGGGGGGGGGCTGCCCTTTTCACTTTCCTTATGTCATGCACCTTTTAGCCAGACATTTCATCTGAAAATGTAGCCGGACCATGCCAGGGCCAATATTTTATACCCAGCAGTGTTCTTCATTTACATAAAACCTAGCTAATCAGCTATCGCAACAACAATGAGGTAACGTCTCGTCGCGGTCTTTCAGGAAAGCACAATTAAAATGTTTCCAATCCTATAAGAGGCATTCAATCAATTAAGCATTGGTCGAAGTTTATGCAGGGAGAGCATCTTGGCAAGAGGTTTATTAGGTTTTATTAGTTTTGTCCTGAATATTGCCCCTTTTCCATGGACAGATCTGAGTACAGCCTCAATCAAAAACTACGAGACTAACGAGAGGCCGCGAGGGCAAAGAGTCATACTACAGTAGGTTTGAGCACATCCTCAAACATCATTGTCATTTCCACTTGCTTCGAGTGTTACAGTAGGTCAAACAACATTTGAATAACTATTTACTATGTGTACAGTACCTAGTCTTCCCCTATGAAATGGACCTGCTGAATGTACTAAGCTGTTAATAGAGTTAGCCCACCGGGGCTAATAGAGTTGCTCACCACGGGACACGTCTCATTTGAGCTTTCTGTTTTAGCGACACGGCGCAGGGACTCCACTGATCCTTTAAAGTGTGGCCGGTTGGGGAGGGGGCAAGACTTGAAGTCGGCGAGGGCTTCTGGACATATTTATTTTTCTCCTGTGAGCCTTTTGACCAAGCGCTCCTCGTCAATCTTCCGCTGTCAAAGAGGGCCAGAGGTGGGACCTCTCTTCTCTCTTCTCTCTCCCTCACAGGGGCCCCTGTGTGCCTGGGGGCCCCGGGGTCAGGCCCTGGATGCTCCTTCGGCAACTGTTGTGAAGTTTGCACTGTACGGGGAGGGAGAGGCGGCTCGGCAGGTTGGGGGTAGGGGGGGGGGGGGGGTGCGGTGGGGGCAGTCGTCCCGACCTCCCGTGCTCATGGGAACGCTGGCACCTCTGGCTCCAAGCCCACACAAAGCCATTCGGACCACCATCCGCCTCTGCTGGTGGGGGGGGGGGGGGGGTCGCCATCGATGCAACCTTCCTTTTACATCCTTATAGAGGTATGCTGGAGAAGTGGGGTGGGGGGTCCTTCCTTTCACCACAAGTACCCCCCCAACCTCTTCCTCTTATCCCTCCTCACCTCAACCCTCACGTTCACTCCGGGGGATTAATAATCGGCCGGTGATTCCTGACCCCTCAGATCATTGACAGCTGAAGGGCACTTTTCAACCAGCACACAAATCTGTACATGAGCCACACTGACACTGGTGTGTATGTGTAGGGGGGGTTAGCGGCAGACACAGACAACAGCAATGAGAGAGAGAGAATGACCTCATCAAACCATCAGACCAAACTTTTACATGTGTTCCCCTCTCTGACACGCGTGTGTTTCTGATCTGGCCGTTCTTCTTGGGGAGGGGAATGTTTCCTGTTTGAGCTAGACCCGACGGGTTCAAGCAGGAGTCGGGGGGGTCGGGTTGCTCGACCGTCGTCTGGTTCCGTTGAAGCGGATTCCCCACGTCTCCATCAAACGGCAGCGCTGTTTTGGCACGGCTCTGAAGAGTGACCCTGGTGGTCACCGACGTCTGGAGGCCTGGGGGGGAGAGACTCCAGTCCAATTTGCCCTCTGAGCCACTTTTGTGTTCTGTATTCTATGTTCTGTGCCCACCCCCCTAACCCCCCCCCCCCCAGTCTGGCAGAAGCAATGGACAGCACACATTGTGCACTCATTCGGGCCACCTCATTCAAGTCGAGACAGGAAACGAAATGAAAGTAAACCCTTGAATTTTTTAATAATGTGCGTTTTTTGCTTGAGAGAGCACAAGCCTGAAGGTGATAAAAGTGGGAGTCTCAACTTTTCCCCCCTGAGCCCAACTTCTGCACGCTTTGCCAAATGATACTTGACAGTGAGACAAAAATACTTTGTTTGTTTATCCTCTCTCTTGTTTACATGTGCTTCTCCCTGGTAAGGTATGCCTTTTTATGGCATGCCAAAGCACACCTGGAGATTGTGCTTGTGACTGGCAGTTTCTCATGCACCGGTGAATGCTGCAGAGTGC
Organism: Protomyctophum bolini; assembly: GCF_963924005.1. NCBI lineage: Eukaryota > Metazoa > Chordata > Actinopteri > Myctophiformes > Myctophidae > Protomyctophum > Protomyctophum bolini. The sequence goes on along the minus strand of NC_137867.1, from coordinate 12,842,740 downwards.
ATGCATGCATGCGTGTGTGCATGCGTGTGCGTGTGCGCGTGCGTCCGTGCGCACGTTGTTTTTTTCCCTTTCCTATGGGAGCGTCTTGATTGAGCAGAGTCGGACTGAGCAGAACAGCTCTCTGCTGACAAGAGCAGTATGCAACCTTGCGCTGGTGCTCTTCCACCTGAAATCTGATACAGTTGATGGGGAAGGGGAGAGAGAGAGAGACACGGAGAGACAAACAGGGTCTCTGCCCTGCCTTGTCCAGACTGGTCCCCGTCCTGCTAATAAAAGAGATCTCTTTTTAGTTCTGGATACTGATCTCTCCACACAAGCTTTAAAGATCTCATTCACGGTTCACACTGCATTTGCCCCTTAATGTCTCACAGCAGGCCCCCAGTTCCAAGCTGTGATTCATGGACTGACAGGTCTGCCTGTGGCTGCCATGAGGGCCCAATCAGACAGGGTACCCCCCCCCCCCCCTCACCAACTAACCAACACACACACACACACACACACACTGAGTGCAGACACAAACACGTCACGGCGTCAGTCAGATGTGTGTGCGGCTGTGTGTGCACGCGCGCACACGCACGCGCACACGCACGCGCACACGCACGCGCACACACACACGCACACGCACACACACACACACACACACACACACACACACAAGCTGTCAAGCACACGCAAGCGCCAACACAGAGTAACAGACCTTTTCTCACTCTTGCTGTCCCGCTCTCTCATATAGACTTTGCACATAATCAGACCCTCCCAAAAATGGTTTAATCTTTTGAATGTATACAGTACTTTTGGTGAAACTGCGCATTCCCTTTACAATAGAAGTCTGGAGAAGTATTCAAAATCCTTTTTTTAAGAAGCCGGGCGTCTGCTGCACTAAGTGGGCCACTCCACGTGAGTGGTCCGGAGAGGGTTGAGTGGGCCTCAGCATATAGACAGGACACAGAAGAGAAGTAGTCTCTGACCAGGTTCAATGCCAGCCTTAACATGTCTGCTTGCGGCAGCAGAGGCTTGAGACTAAGTCACGTCACAAGCTCTACTGTAGATGTTATGAGGTGTACTGGTTCTGTTTTCCAGTGAGAATGTGTGTTGTGTTACAAAGATGCTGATAAAGGTAACGGTGCCTTCTCTCGCCCCCCCCCCCCCCCCCCAGTAGAATTGGTAAGGATCCAAATGTACCTGATTGAGAGCTTGCCACTTTTTTTTTTCCTGTATCAGACCTGTATTGTTGGACGTTGATTGCCTTTGCGTTTACATGTAATCATCACGTACTGTGTGTTATATATATATATTACTTTACATTTCTATATTTAGTAAAGGAGCATGTTCTACGTTTCGTTTCAGTGTTTCCGGGCACTGTGCTGTAAAGGACCCCCACCGCCAAGACCAGAGTATGACGTGGTATGCATCGGCATGACGGGCGCTGGAAAGACCAGCCTGCTATCACGCCTTTGCAGTGAGGGCAGTGAGGGCATCTTTCCTACCACAGGTGAGACGAGGCGGGCATGCATATGCGTATACAGAGCCATTGGAGTGAACCACGGACAGACTGCCGACACCTCTTCCACTTGCCACAACTAACCACTTAAACCCCGTATGGTGGAGCGGGGTCCCTCAGGGCTCCGTGCTAGTGTATTTTCCGTTTTCTGTTATTGCGGGCGGGGAAAGCTTTTCGCTGAAAATAGCCGATCTATATTTTTTCCTCCTGACCTCCAGGACGTCCGAGGGGGCATAATATAAGCTTGTCGATCTGCTGTTTTCTGCTAGAGCTTTCCCCACGATATGGATGCTGGGATTGAAGTGGTTAAGTTAATACTGTTGGCAGTGCATTGTGCAGAATCAGTAGTTGGAAAATCACAGCCACACAACCTATATGTCATTGGTTCCCAAAGTGGGGTCCGGGGACCCCCAGGGGTCCTTGAGGGATTTCCGGGGGGGTCCCCAGCTAAATGATAGTTTGGAACCAAATGGACCCTTATGGGTCTGTAACTCAGAGAGTTGTACAGGTCCGTGTGGTTCCATTTGTACACTCTCAGAGTTAAATTAACATTGATTTTACAATATAAATTGGGGGTCCCAGAGATAGAGAATGCCATTAAATGGGGGTCCGTAGATGAATGCATGTCAAACATAGGGGTCCTTGGAATTAAACGGGTTCGAGAATCGCTGCTAGAGCCGTAAAAATATTCTCTCATGGGGGTCCGTGGGCTAATTGGTGTCAATTTGGTGGTCCTTGACATGAAAAAGTTTGGAAACCAATGACCTATGTCTTCCAGAGTCCCCCGACATCGACGGAACAGCACAGCTAAGCTGTTTCTCTCTAACCCATACTCTTCTACCAATCACCCACCAAGCTTCTAAAGTGTGTGAGAGGCTTCAGGGTTTGTACAGCTCGTCACCTGCAAAAGAAAACAACCCGCTTCCTGTGTACATTATACGTAGTATAAAACCCTCGAGGAGATGGCCATCAGTCTTCGCTCAATCCACGATTACTGTAGTCTTTTGCAGGAATCCCACTGTGGGTTAAATATTATCTACATTTATTTATTTATCTAAATATAAATAAACCCCCAGCTGTACTAGACTAAGTGTACACTTTACAGAAGGGAGGAGAGACCACCTGGGTCCAACTCAAAAGGACATCAATGACTGACTGTTATGTTATTTACTTTTGTGCAGAGTTGTGTACACAGTAAAATCCCCAGTGTTAAATCCGGGAGTTACAAGGTAACACTAAGGATTGTGTGTCAGCGACCTTCTCTCAAATAGAATTGGAGATTTAGCGGTCTCGATCTGCCAACAGCTGCACAGTGGAGGACATTATAAGCAAGGGAGTTCCTGAGGTTCTCTCCACCTTTTAGTTTCTATGAATTTTGAGTTCAGGAATGTGCCAACAAACCAGAGCAGGGCTTTTTGTGGGTTTTTTTTATCAGGCAGTCTGGTCTGGCTTACGTGCTCTTCCAGGACCTGTCCCATTATGTATGAACACTCGCAGGCAGAGAAGTCCCATTATTTAGCACCATTTTGAAGGACGTTTTTATTGACATTATATTCTGTTTAGTTGGTTTTATGCATTGCCAGCCCTAAGAAACCACTGTAACCAACGTCATAATACATAGTAGCACTTTAGTCAAGAGTGCTGTCTTCCACCAACCTCAACACAGAAGAAGAAGAGAAATGCTGTGTGTTTAGTTAACCCCCGACACCAGAACAAGTTCCCTTGTTTCCTTTTCATTTACCACATACACTGCAGCTCTGTGGGTGATTCTGAGCTGGTGGTTTGGAAAAGGTACGTCAAATATTCTGACAAAAGGGATTTGTGAAATCCAGTCTTTTTGTTTCTGTTGAGGACATATTTCTATATCACCCAATGCCTTGTCTGGGCTGTCACTTTCCTCTACATTTACAATATCTTTCTGTCCTTATTTTCCTTTCTTAGGTTTCAGCATTAAAGCAGTGCCATTTCCAAATGCCATCTTGAACGTAAAGGAACTCGGAGGTAAGGTACTTTCTTTGTTTATTTTGAGGAAAGTACTTGCAGTACAACTTGCAAACAACTTTATTTTGAAATGGTTCTTTTATTTAGCCGACAGTGCAGTAACTGTCCCCTAATTGGCTACACATTTCATTTGATACAAAATTGTATTGGCTCAAAGTTGAGTGGTGAAAATATATCCTTCATTTAGGGAGCAATCATAGGTGTTATGAATCAATTACTCTCAGCCTGAACTTGGAAATCCAAAGAATAACAATAATGATATCCATGATGCACATTGCTTTATGACGTGTCACCTGTTGTCAGTCTATCAGTCCTATTACATGATCTAGGTTAGAATTCTCTGTTGCAGTTACACAAGTTACACAAAATACAGATCAGCCCTGACAAAATATTTGAGGTCGGTGTTCTGAGGAGACGGCACACGTTGGCCAGGATATTGTCACTGTCGGTGGAAACCTTGTAAGTCCAAAACTGTTAATTTTCAGGAAATGGAAAAAAAGAGAACATGTGTTCCAATGGACCCGATGTAGTCACAACAAGCTCTTGTTAATTTGTTAAATATTTATAAAAACCCACAGACAGACAAACAAAGCCTTACAAACATTTTTTTGTTTTTGTTTTATAGCCTTTTATAAGCTTGTCACATCGTGATGTCTTGTGAGCTTGTAGATATTTCTGCTACTTCTGTGTCGCATAAGTATAAAATAGGTTAGTTATTTATGAAAAAAACAAAGACGATACAAGATTTCTGGCCGACAGTGACGATAAGAGGAACACGTCACTGGGACATGTTTCCTGGAAATGAGCAACGCTCGAGGAAGCTGTTTGAGTTTTAACAAGCCGCGATTGGAGATCTCAAGGAGCAGATAAACAGAGCAAAGGCAATGAGGGGTGTCCACCGTGAGGAAGGGAGAAAAGAGATAAATTACATCCACCCCTCACCTCCTTACCACGCCACAATTTATGATTTTGTTGAGAGTAAAAGTAATTTATGTTGTTTTGTCCACACCAGGCATGTGACAGGTGCAGTGCATATTTTGAAAAGCACGCCAACATAGCCGCCCCAAAACATGCCCCCCCCCCACACACGCACACACACACACACACACACACACACACACACACACACACACACACACACAATTATACACACACACACACACACACACACACACACACACACACACACACACAAGAAGAGGGAGAGAGAGACGGTTGGGGACCACCAACGAGGGAGCTACCAAATTTGGACAGAGCACGTTGGGAGGTTCACAAAAGAGGGTTTCCTGGACTAGGTCAAAGCCCGTCTGGTGGGATATTATTGTGGTTGGAAAAACATGGTCCCACGCTTGACGCACTTGATTTAGTGGAGGTGGCCTGCCACCCCAACACAAAGATGATGAAATCTGTTCTCCCCGTCTCTCTCTCTACCCCCCACGTCCCTATTCACACCCAATTCCCCCTTCTTCCTTTCTTGTAAATGCGCACAGCCAAAGACTTTGAGCGATTTATTGTGCCATCCGTTATGGATAAACGGTAAAAACAAGCAGATATTTCCACGCTTTTACTGACCGCTGCTTTATTTTGGAGCCGGGGCCGTGCTTTTTGACGCTTGGCCCCCTTTGTTTGGCTCAGTGGAAGTGTGCGGTCCCTCAACACCAAAGTGTTTATGAGTTTCATCTTGAGGTGGGAGGGATGGGTCGTATACTCTTGCTCAATGTCCCACTCGTCGGGAATCACAGTCAACTTCAGATTCTGCTTTTTCTTCTTCGTCGTCTGCGGGATCCCAGTGGATCCCAGTGGATCCCAGTCAGGTCATTTCAGTTGTCAGCTCCACCAGAGAGCTCTAAACTTCCCTCTCCACAGCAACGTTAGTAACTTCATTCTGGCGGATCCCAAAGCGTTCCTCGCAGATTTTGGAAAACATAATTCCTCCATCTCATCTTTGGTCTGCCCGGGGGTCTCCTTCCAGTGGGGGTGTGCATTGAGGACCTCCCTAGGGAGACGCTCGAGAGGCATCCTAACCAAATGCCCGAACCACCTAAGCTGGCTCCTTTTCAAGTGTAGAAGCAGCGACTCTACTCCGAGTCTCTCCCGCGTGCCCGCGTGACTGAACTTCTCACCCTATCTCTAAAGGGAGATGCCAGCCACCCGTCTGAGAAAACTCATTTCGGCCGCGTGTATCTGTGACCTTATTCTTCCGTTCATGACCCACACTTCATAACCATAGGGTAGAGTAGGAACGAAGACTGCTCCGTAGACAGAGCTTTGCCTTCTGGCCCAGCTCTCTTTTCGTCACAACAGCGCGGTACAGCGACTGCAATACCGCCCCCCCTACCGCTCAGATTCTCAGGCTGATCTCCTCCATGTGGGGTAATGCTGTGACATACAGTATAGATCTGCTTTCTGTGCGTGACTTCACGCATTAGAGAGAGAGTGTAGAGAACACACGTTTTAATCATAGTGCTGAGCTACTCTTTCATGGCTGTATGAAGAAATGTCACCGCTTACATTGCTATTATTATTATTATTATTATTATTATCTACTGAGTGCATATTTCTAGTTTATCTTGCTTTCCCCCTCAGTACACTGGGTCAGCTTGTGAAGCAAAACATACGGTATATCACACCCCCCATCTATTGGAAGTCTGTGGGTGATATTAGGAATCTGTTTCACTTTATACTTAATAAGTTGACATGTTTTGTAACAGTTTGTAATTCGTTATTAGGAACAACAACTTAGAATTACCATGTTGTCTTCAAAGTGGTCCTCAATGACAATACCACAACAACACAATATTAACACAAATATTTAACAAAAACAAAAAACGACAAGACAATCAAATGATACCAAATGTGAGAACACAATTGGACGATTCATTTACTGTACTGTATATACTGTAGGAAGAAATATCAATGCCAATGTCTTTAGTCTCTCTCACCATCTCTCATTGCAGTCCTTTCTCACTGATGTTGAAACCCATCATCCAGCCCTGTTGGACCTCCAACACATGGTTATCCGATAAGAGTTGTGCTTGCTGTCATTGTTGGTGTGCTGAACCATTTTAACACCAGCTGGGTATAAATAGCCCATTTTTAAGTAGGCTGGTTTATCTTGTGCTCTCATGTAGCCACTCACCGCCAAGGTGCAAGGCCGGTACAGGGGGGCATTGTCACCATCATGTCAGACTGATCCCACACTATCGCACTCATGCAGCAGTTGGAGGTCAAACTGAAAATCTGCTCCGAGATTGAAATACATTTTTATCCAGCTAGAAGTGTTCATTGGCATTCGCAGACTGTTCATCTGAGGTAATGAGCTGTTCACTTTCGTTGCAGCTCTCTTTCTCTTTGCCGTTTCCGTGATTGCATTAATTTCCTTGAGGTTTTAGTGCATATTAAGATCAAATGCGTATTTTCCACCCCGACATTCAAAACCTGAACTCTAGTGCACTTGTCCCATATCAAGGGTAGACATGAGTCCTTTTAGCAAGCTGTGCGTTGGCTGACATTGACACAACATTGCGTCCGGCTATCTCCCAGCTGCGTGCAGTGACAGAGTCTGGCGAGTATTTCCGACCCAGCTGGTGCCAGGTATGGGATTAGGTGGGAAGGGCATCACCAGCGACACAGGGAGGCATCCGTTAATGGCGTCTGAGCACACGCACGCACGCGCGTGTGTGTGTTTGCGTGTGTGCACTTCTGGGCAGTGACGTCGAGTCTAGACGGAGCATCTCAGCGAGCGTGCAAGACACTCGATGACAGCTGATGAAGTAGTGGTCATAATAAGAGGCACTCATCGCCGCTGTATTTGAGTGCTCTGGTGGTGGCAAAGACTTGTCGAAGCATTCTATTTGAAGAAGCCTAGCTTTCTTGAAGTTTGCGATGTATACATCCATATCTACCATACCAATTAGTTTGCTTTTAATGAGAGTCTGTGGATTTTGACAGTCAAAATAAACTGTTTGCGTATGAACGTAATTGTGAGTGTCGGATACAGTGTCAGATGCGGGTTAAACTTTGTTTGTGCCTGAGTTTGGGCTGTGCGTCAATATACTGTACATGTATTTGGTGGCACGCAAGTTAAGCAGCGGGAATTTAAAAATTTGCTTGAATGAGAACATTATGTGCATATATTGAACTCTGTGGAGTCCATGTTTCCTTCCATTGGCTGTTCACACTCGCACACACGCACGCACGCACGCACACACGCACGCACGAACGCACGCACGCACGCACGCACGCACACAGGCAGCCCACCGGGGGAATTACAGTAAGAACATCACAGACTAACCAGTCCTCTGTGGCCACCATCGAGCAAAGTAAATATGTGAGCACATGTCCTCAGGACAAAACCACGACATTGTACTCAAAGCAACATGGTTCGTATTACTATCAAATGGGACCACAATGCGGCTTGCTTTGCCCAGCAGGGAGGCTGTTCCTCTGTGCAAAGGAAAAGGTCCACCCCAAATTGAAATCATTTGTAAATTGTCATTTGGGCTCAAAGCAGATGCTTCCAGACTGTTCTGATTTTGAGTTCTGAGGCCTTTTTGAAGCAACAGCTGTGAGACTTATGTACATGTGGGGCTTCATGCAAAGATATCACCCTATCAGTCTTGGTCTGTGCCCAGAGAAGGGTGCAGTGCAGACTCTGCAATGGTCAGCCCATTGATAACCGTGCACTTGAACCCTAGAATCCTTATTCTGGGTGGGTCATAATAGGCTAATATTCTGTAAAATTAGAGACACCTTGTGACTTTGTGACCATGTAGATCGGCTATTCTCTGCAATGAAATTTCTTATTGTAGTACAAAACGGAGCGAACCAAGTATAGACCCCTGGGGGAACCTGTCAATGAAGTGTAAGGATTAAGTGGTCAAGTCGAATCTGGTTTATCTGAAGTGTGGATGTGGGGTCGGCTGTGGCTCAGGAGGTAGAGCAGGTCGTCCAATGATCCCTGGGTCGGCGGTTCGAATCCCGGCTCCTCTGTCCACATGTTGAAGTGTCCTTGGGCAAGACACATAACCCTACATTGCCTCCAATGAGTCGGTCTGTGTGAGTTCGCCACCATTGGTGTGTGAATGTGGGAAGTGAGGACGCTGGCGTCGACTGTTCGCCGCTTCACCTCCCAACGAATGAATGAATTAACCATTGTAAATCGCTTTGAGCACTTGGAAAAGCGAGATAAAAATGCAATTCATTATGAAGTAATTCTGCAATGAAAGGCCCCGGTGTCAACAAGACCTATGACTGATTCTACAAATGGCTGTTCCAGGGCCCCCCAGAAACAAAGATTTTAGTTAATGAATGTATTCAAAGATTTGAGTTAATGAATGTATTCAAAGATTTGCACACATTTTCAAGATTTCTCCAAAATTGCAGATCTACGAGCTCCTTATGAGCTTCTACATCTTCTAGTTTTAAAAGCCAAAGTATAAAATAATGGTTAAAGTGGTTACACAGATGCTTTAAACACAGAGGTTTTAAGGGGTTAAAAAAAAGGATAAAGCACACCTGTATTTGCGAGTTACTGAATCAAAAATCAATTAGGAAAAGTTTCCACACACTCATAGTTATGGTGCATAGACATTCATGCACCAGTCTTACTGATGAAGGCAGCATGGACTGTTGAAATGTTGCTTTTGTCTCAATGATGTATATAGGAATCGAAACCATACATTTCTGTACCGTGTATTCTTTATTGAAGAAACATGGACTTTTCGCAAGTGGGACGGAGTAGAGAAGAGTCTAATCATGTGAGTCTTGAGATCCACATGGGAGCAGCATGGCTTCATGTGGATCTCAGTCTTAATGTGGCCAGCCTGTCAGTGGTCGTTGTCTATGACATTTCTACAATGTGTGACTCCAAATGTGCGCATTGGTTCAGACCTCGCCCACTGAAAATTATATAATATTTATAAAATATGAAGCATGTGGGGGAAAAAAAATGCAAGATAATCTCAGACAATGATGGACTATGTTCAGCATCAAACCTTTTGTGCATGCCGTTGCAGTAGGCAATGGAAGACACATTTTTCAAATCTGGTGGCACCCTGGTGGCGCTATTCAGTATTTAAGTCCGACGTCATTTTGTAGTGCTACGTTACGTCCGGGTCCAAGTGGCACCAGCTCCCGTCTGCATCTCATTGTAAATAGAATATCTAAACGCGTGAATCTTTTTACAATGACGTTATTTTTCAGAAAGGAAGCCATTGAGGGTTAAATTGGGTCTTAATGCTTCCAACTCGAGTAGAATTATTAATGTTTTGTACAAGTGTCCATGTCAACAAAAATATATGATGTGGAGACAATAAAGACTATTATTATCATTATTATTGAAGGTGGCAACATTTGCTCTGTAAGATATTTCGGGGGCATATTAAGAATGTGTGCAGGCTTGAGTATGTTGAATCTAGTTTGCATTAATGAGGATTTAGTTGACACAATAAAATAAAATGGTGATAGTATTCCATGTGGGACGGCCTGTCACAGCCAGATTTGGGAGAGCAGCGCAGGTTTTTTGTTGTTGCGAGGAAAGCTTTCGTGGTTGTTTATGTTTTAGCCTACAACCCCTGGACCCATAGACATATAAACGAAGACACGCTGTGATTGGCCAGTAGTCACTTGAGTGACAGCGACAGACATGGAGGAGTCGCATGAGTGACGTCACTTGGGCAGTGGCGCAGCGTGAGGTATAAAGTACGGCAGCCTTGTTTTCATGAAATGGAAAGATTGGGTATTGAGTAAGACTGACGTTATGTATGTTTCAGGACCTTTCACTGCTTCGTATCAACCATTACTCAATGGCTCTGGTCTCAGCTACCGCGGTGGATATTTTGACATTCCGTTTTTTTAATGTTGCCACTACTGTTGGAGCAGCCATAAACTACACAGGTTCATCTCAATGTTCTGGGCATCTTTTTAATGTTAGTAGAAAGCAGGTAAAAGAGTAACGTTTGAGGCAGACTAACATCAGTCACTCTACAGTTCACTGTAGTAGAAGAGGTGCGCCTGGTGACTGTTTAAACCCCGCAGCTAAGTCGAGTCCGCCTACAGGAAATACGTTTCTGAATTTGTCTATAGGACCCCCGCAGATAATAATAATGCAGCTGGTAATTAATTGATTCAATTTGGGCTTGTTTTTTTATATATGCCTGCATCACCATCAAATTAGGTACAAATATTCATGTGACAGTCATTTGCAATGATGATATACAATACAGTATCATGATTGAACACAACATTCATTCAAAGCCAGCTTCACGTTTTGGCTTATAATTCTTACACCGCAGGTTGTACAGTGCAATCAAAACACATGTTTTGCTACTACTCCTACACATTTTGTCCAAAACCCATGCAAATACGTACACATTATCTCTGGAGTCATGTGTACCAGATTTTCAGATTCTATTCCGATTGGCTAAGATTGGTTTTCAAAGTTTGCGGGAGGAGCCTGTTTTGCACAAAATGCAGCAAATCATGAACACTCCCACGTGACTAGGACAAGGTGCCACAATTCCGTCTTGGCTCATAACTCTACGATTTACTTCCAAAGTTTGCCGGCCCTGGGAACACATCCCGAGGAGCACACTTTTCTAGTTGAGTCATTTTTTTTATATATATATATATTCCACATGGAAAGCGTGTTTTGCTAATTATGGGGGACGTAATTCCTGGGGATTGGTGCTTGGTGCAGGTCAGGCCTCACATACAAGGAACTGTTTTAGAAACAGACACGGCTGTGGCCGCAGCTTGATGGGTGTATCAACAGCTGAAGTGTTTTCCAACCACACTCGTTCCACAAAGAAGTAATAGCCAGCTTTATTATGTGGGGGTTCCTTCACTCACCCCTTTGCTTCAGCTCAACTTCCCAGGGTTAGATTAGTAAGAATTACAAAAATTACAAACGAATTACATAATTCATCATAAGATCACACAAAGTATACCATCTACAAGATGATTGGAGAACCAGTCGGATCTGAAAATGGAGTGCTCGTTTTCTTCGAGATCACCTCCTGCGCTCCCCTGCAGCACACAGTTTTGGACATGCAACGTTTAAACCCAACAGTGACTATATAAATAGCATAAATCTCTGATATATAAACTCAGTGTGTCGCATAATGTTGATCTGCTGCTATTTTCTCTGCATTTTCTTTTCTATTTTTGGACAATTTAATTTATTTTGCCCAAAACAGTGGTTAACTAAAACAAATTAAATACAAAAGAAAATAAAGTAATTTCATTTTTAAATAGTGATATTATCAAACATATCAGACAATCTACAGTTCCCCAAAATGTCTAACCAGAAGCCAGGGTAAAACCTATCCCCACCAGCCATAAAAACGAATGACCAGAGGGGGTATATCAAGAGTAGAGGCATGGATTCTCTCGCCCATCCTCCCCTAGCAAATCGAACCCTGCTCCTTCCCATCATTGTATTGTAACTTCTCCATTTGTAGCAGAGGGTGGGGGGGCTGTCTGCTTTTGGTTAGGAAGACTTCAAAGAGGATTGCTCTGACTGTAGTTCAACTTTCAAGAGCGGAACAAAAAGGCCCGATTAGCAACATGTTTGTATTTTGTTCAAGGTAAAAACTTGGAAAGAACCTAAAGTGCGGGAGGCGGACATACATGAGAATGCGTTGTTCGAGCCGACCGTGAATCCGAAACCGTACCGACGTCGGTGCCCAACAGCAAACATGACAGGCCTTCAACAGTAGCCTAATGCACACCAAATGGAAATACAGTTCCGTTGATTTCAAAATATGTCAAGTCACTTTTTTTTTAAAGCTATATCATCAAAGTCTGCTTGAATTCATTGCCAAATTCGGCGACACCGGTCATCAAATGCAAGCGCAAGAGAATAACATGCTTATTGATATGACTGTCTGCTCTTCATGTCTGCTGGGTAATCTATTGCTTATGCTTTTGAACTGCCTTATACCACCCAGGATAGTTTATTAGCCCAAAGTCACAATCTGGGGCAAAAGAGAAACTGTCTGTGTTTTGAATGCAATGACCAGATGCCTGTTCTATTCTTCTCTTTCTTTTCTATCAATAGTTTCGCCATGGCCTCCATGGAATGTTCAATGTTTATTTTTTTACAAGCCCACTCCCTCTTTTTATGTCAAAAATGTTGTCCCTGGTTGTGGTTTAAGCTGTTTGCCATGTAGCTCTGTTACCAAAAAAAAGGAAAAAGGAGTCATGTGGATTTCGTGTTCTACAGTACATGGGAGCGGCGTGGATGTCAGACTGGGCTCCATATTATGGATCTCAGACTTCATGTACTGTACGTAGCATCTGAAGATATAAGTATACAGTATAGTACAGTATATCTCACCAGGGCTACATCAAACTGTTCACATTAAATCAATAGGGACACAGTAACACGGTGCGAGAAATGAGGATCTAAAAAAAAAGGTTTAGTATAGCTACCACCTCGGTAACCCCTGCATTGTAATAGAATAGAAGCAGACTAGTATTATTATTATTGGGACCGAAGGTCACAGTTAACTATGGAATCGTGCATTTCCCGTCAGTGTGTGTGTTGGTTGGTTGGTCGGGGTGAGAGAGCACGTGACATCACGTGGTCATCAGTATTAAGCCCATATACGGAGATCCCTGATGTCATCAATATTGGTCAGCAACTCGACTACATCTGACCTCAAACCCTTAGATCTCCATGGAGCTGACCTGTTCTGACATTCCATATGTCTGTCACCCATGGCAGATATGTTGATCTGACCCCCCCCATTCCAAAGTGCCAGCGCTCGCCCAGCAGTCTGCTGTCACCCAGGTGGATGCGTGCACACGACCTCACCCTTTAGGGTGAGGTCGCCTCTCGCCCTCAGGCGTCTTACTGGTTGTTATTATTATTATTACTATTATTGTTTCCCAAGCAGCCTCTCTGCTACGGCCACCCTAGTGAAGCTGCTGTCAGGTCTTTTATTAAATGTTTTATCCCATTATTAGTATAGAGAGACACCAGGCCATTGGCTTTCTGCAGCTCGTTGTGCATCGACAGTGAATCACTGAAAGGCATGCTATGCACTAGCCGGTCGCGGAATTCACATGGAAATGTTGAATTCTGCGACTGGGATTTGTATGCGTGATATGCGCGCATACTTTGTCATAAGAGTAAAAATGCCAGTTCTATAAAGCTCACAACATGATGCATCGAATTTCAAAGAAAGAAAAATGTTTAATAACGTTGAAATTCTTTTAACTTTTGCTCAAAATAGGTGCACTAGGGTTAATGTGGGTTCGGCTCACGGCATGGGTCTCCATGCACTGCAGGAGCTCAATATGCACACATATGGTTTATCCACTTGAACCCTAATGGCCCCTGTTCGGGGGGGAACATTCGTCAGAAATAGACGATTTTCAAGCTCATAACACATCGCATTTGATGGATGGATTTGACGGAACTTGTAGATCTGCTATGTCTGCCAAAGAAATGAGAGCAGACCAAGTATAGAGCCCACCCATGTTTCAGTTTCAGTTTTAAGTGGTATAAGCGTGTAAATCTGCTATTTTTGGCATGCAACTCTAAACTAATTTAAGTGTACTCCAATCTAAACTGTGAACGTTGAGATATCGGTAATCTGTGGAACTTTCTGACATTTTGCATTGAATGAAGGCAATTACTGTATGTTTGTCCAAATCGCCTTTGTTCATGTAATGGAAATTTCATGTTAATGTAACATATATTTGTGGATATTTCTGAGTCTGGCTTGATTCAATTCGTACTTCATGGTCAAAGCCAACACAATGGATGAATTAGCCCAGTGTTTCACAAACATATAGGGCCCATAGGGCTCATGGGTCGACTAAATATCCAGTAAAACAAAAAAAAGGACAAAAAATTATAATATATATATAGCTTCAAGCAGCGATAAGACGGGGCCAAGCAATAAGAAAAATCACACATGTGTGAACTGAGCGGTGCAGGCTGCTCAACAACACTGCTGGCTGGCTGCAGTTATAGTTATATATATAGTGCTCAGTGTGAATGACCCTTTTAGGCTGCTCAACAGTGCCATTTAGGTCACCCAGTGGAATTGCAGCTGTTCGTACCCCAAACATACACATACAGATATACAGACAGACGAGGCATGAGTTATGCCTGTTCAAAGTGCCTGTTATCGCTGCTTGCAGCTATATTATTTTATTTTATTTTTTACAAATGTTCAGCCAGTGTCAGCCTACTTGAGTTTGAGTTTTAGTATAGTGTTCCAATTTTATCTGCTCATGTCTTTGTCATCACTTACAACATCACTTATATAATCTGTATCCTGACTGTGTTCTCTATCCTGATTGGATGAAATTGGTATCCTAGTTTCAGTTTCAGTTTCTGAAGAAGAGACATGGAGACTCCTGTTACTGAACAAACACTCATGTAGCCATGAGTACTATCGCAATATAGAGCGTTTTAACCCGTATTTTAACCAAAGAAAATCACTTGCACTACCTTTTAAGCCAGAACTGCAATTTTTGGTGGAAGAAGAAGAAAAAACAGACAAATACAAAAATGGACCATAGGCCCTTCGGGCTTGGTCCCTTAAAAATGTAATGGGGTGGGGGGAATAGGAAGGAGAACTCCAAATCTCTGCATCCTGCAGTGCAGCCATTGTGAGTTTGTAGATTGGCTATTTTCACAATTCATGAAAAAGTGCTTAATAGGCGATTAATTGATAATGTAATTTACTAATTTTGCAAGTTTGGGTCCCGGGAGACACACCAAATACGTTTAGGAACCTCTGGATTAGCCAATCACAGAGTACAATCCACGAATGAACCTCTGGATTAGCCAATCACAGAGTACAATCCATGAATGAATCAGTGGAAGAGAGGATGAATGAGTATCATCCTCTTTCACTGTACTGTACATTATGTACTGTATAGGTCGTTTGAGTGCACAAGGTTAAAACATATGTCATGGCGAAAGCAAGGACGAAACTTTGAAGTAAGAGGAAATGGATGAATTACATTAATCACTAGTTGGCTCTAGTCTGATGTGCATGATTGATTGAACCACTTTCAACCTGATATCCTCTTTTTTTCATATTGGCAAAACATTTATAAAATTGTCTAACAAAAACAAAACATATATATATTTTTAAATGGGGCTTAAGTGGTTAATTAACAATAAGTAGCAGTATGCAGTAGAGCAGACGTTTAGAAATCCTCCTCCTCTTCTAGGCCAATAGGTGGCAGACGCTGCCAGTGAGATCCACTGGAACATGACTGACATTCCGTCCGATTTCCAGGCAAAGATGAGAGAAACTTCCCAGGCAATCTCTCAAGTGCCACTTTGTCTGATAACTTTCCACTCCAATGGGAGGTGTGAGGACTGTGAGTGTGGGGGGCGGGGGGGGGGAGGGAGGAAGGAAGGAAGGAAGGAAAGAAGAGGGGTAAATGGTAAAGGTCATGGAAGCATTGTGTGATAGAAGAGGGGTAAATGTCATGGAAGCATTGTGTGATGTTTAGACACTTGGCAGCCTCACACTTCATCGCTGCTTGGCAATTACCTTTTTTTTGAGAAACGACGAAAAACATGAAGGCAAATAAAGCAACCACAGTTGCCACGGAAGAGGACAATACTGAAAAAAACATTCAGTAGTTTTTCTCATACAGTATAGACATACAGTACCCTTTGTAGTACATTAATAATGTGTCTGGGTGATCAAATGAGAAAAAGAGGTTGCGCATCAGCAAAAAAAATAGGAATTACATTTATTTAATGCTTACGCGTTAAACGCGTAAGCATTACTCGTGAAATGAGTAAGCGTTCAATTTTTTTAAATCCTATTTTTTGGTATTTGGGTGATAATTTGTGTCAAGATTCTGTACATTGTATACTGACTGACTGACTGACTGACCGACCGACCTTTTATTGATCCCAAGAAACACAGGGCAGATACAGAAAAAAAGGAGATAACATGCATGCTCAGCAGGTAGCACCATTATTCTGGGACTAGGAAAGATGTACCAGACACATGGTTACTACAGTATGAAATATCAATACAATATACGATATCTATAAGTACATCATGAGCTTGACTTTGGAAAGAAATAGGGCCACATTTTCACATAGAAAAAAACATTCATACAAGCATGAAGTAGGCAAAGTGGTAGTTCAGAAATAGGTGAACAGCAGGGGAAAGATACATTTAGTTTTTGTAGATAGGATAGTGAAGAGACCGGAAGCTGAGGGCAGAGAGGGGGAAACGCTGTGGTCATGTGGTCCGTTAACCTGTGCATCCCTATTCCCTAGTAGATACCATGTATGTTAAATTTAGTATCAGAATTATTTACACAGGGGGCACGGCCTCACAGCTAGAAGGTCCTGGTTTCGATTCCTGCTGGGGACGCTTGTGGGCGCTCAGGCGTGTTCTCTCCTCCGTGTCACCAGTGCCCATAACCGAGGCGGAGTTGACGAAAGGGTCTTTCTGTGTGGAGTTTGCATGTTCTCCCTGTGTACCTGTGTACCCTGTGTAGGGTAGGTACCCTCACAAAAAACATGCAGCAATCCTGGTCTCTAAACTACCTCTCCCTGGCCAGCCGGGGCGCCTGATGGAGGGGAAAGGAACTGTTCGGAATAACGTGTTCCTTCCACGCCCTAGGTCAGGCCGGGGAAACTCTCCCCTGTCAGGTGAAAAGAAGCAGCTTGGACTCCTCAGGCATGAAGTCAGTCTGCTGCCCCCCCCCCCCCCCCCCCCCCCAGGTTGGTAGAGGAAGTGTAGCACCCAGGATTAAATTACATATTTGACACTGGGTGAAAAACAAGTACACTGCTGAAGTAAGAGTATGTAGCAGGGATAGTGTTGCTTCACTGTCACGGCAGTTATATTTGTAACACATTTGCCTTTGATATGGAATCTATTCCGAACTCAATAAAATACAATAATGGGTAAATGCTGTGGTTAACCGCTTAGCAGTTCAAGAGAGGTCTCTTCTACACACGGAAGTTTTCCAAATCCAGACTCTGGCATGTCCTTAGAATTTCAGTCCATTCGGGACTAGCAGAGGAAAGATGTCTCTGGTTGTGTAGAGTTTAGTCCAGTGGAGTATGGAGAAGTTTAGAACATATTATGCACAAGATTTAAGGGATAAACATCTGAGGTTGGAGTTTAAGGGGCATTTTGTGGAAAAGTCAGGACGAGGGCTGGAGGAGATGGGGAGTCAGGGGAGTGTAGTGAACGTAGGGTGGGGTGTGATGTGTTGTTTTCACATTCTCATTGGGAGCCGTGCGTGCAGTAGACTTAGAGCTTCCAAAACAATCCTGCCCGAGATCCTAATGGAGAGTCCAGCAGAACAATTGAGTTTTAAGGCGGTCTCATTCAGTTGGGTGTCATCAGCATAGCAGTGGAATGAGGGCTAGCATGTAGATAATTAATAGGACGGGTACAAATACTGACCCATGAAAAACCCTGCAGCAGGCCCGAATTTACCATTGGGCTAGGTTTAGTTATTAGTGTGTATAGTTGGCCTCTCCTTCTGCACCATACTCCTTGCTGTTTCGCGCATGCGCACTGCCGTTCACTTCCTTGTTTACGGCGCAGAAAGAATGCCTCGTATCTCCTAATCTTGGGAGCTCTCCATGGTTTCAACCAGATGGGCATACTTCTGTCTTCATTCAAGCCTCTCGTTTGGAATATTAACACTTCTAGAAAGACTTGTGACATCGTGAGGTAATGCCGCTTTCAGAGTAAAAGCTGCCATATTTGCTCCTATTTTGAAAGAAATCCCGGCGCTCATTGTGTTAAGGGAAATTTGCCATTGCAGTGGAAAATCAAGATTACTGGCCCCACCATTGTAATCACTGGCCCAATATCAAGAATTACCCCCGTAATAGAGAAAAACACATCTAGGCCTATTCCATAATCCATATCATGGGTAAATCAGTAAATGGAGAGCCATATATATATTTTTTTAAACTTCATTCTGAATTTCTGATTGCATGAGGATGAAATATCTGCTATGAGTATTATTATTTTCACAATGCACTTGCTGCTTGTCTGTCAAACTTTCTCTCCCTTCTCCTGTCGTCACGTCCTATGACTCTCCCTCAAATATTCAGTTTGATTTATTTTCTTAGTAACCTGTTTTTTCTTTTTCTTTTTTGCTCTGCATTTGGCTGTTACCGGTGCTTATAAATACATTTGACCACAAAGATGAATCTATGAATTAAGTAACACAGCGTTTTGCCGCTGCAATACTGTCTACATGTCTGACATTAGAGAGAGCAAGTGAACTGCAGGTGCGCTCTGCTGAGCTGACAGCAGGGGGGCTGGACAATATCACTCACCAAGTGATATTGTAGCGGTAATTAGCAAGACAATTTCACAATAATAATTACAAAACGTAATCCGTGCGTGTACTGTGCGTGCGCTATGTAGCGTAGTAGTGGCATTGTCAAAACAAATGTATTACTCACTTCAACTGGAATAAACACGAGGGCTCGACACGAGATGGATAGATACTTTATTGATCCCAAAGGAAACTTCTGACAATAAATTCCAGTAGTGATGAGAACTATGGCCATGCCTCTTAAAGGGACGTTTGTTGAACACGTGTTTGTGCCCAGAGGTGCATCTCTCAGACATCTGGTTTCATTTTATTCAGTTTAGTGACGGAACCAGAGGACTAAGCTGACTTCTCATGACAGTTCTCAGAGATGTTTCATAATTGGAATGACATTTTATTTGTATTTATTTGTATTTGTATTTTATTTTATCCCAGTCTGCTTTTTAGTTGTCTTTCATAAAGAGCCTCTCTTCCATCCCCCAGGCCTTGCCCACACTGTCAGTGAAAGGGAAACGGCATGGATCGGGGGGTGGGGGTGTCAAGGAGGACAGGAATGACTCACTTTGTGAGCATGTAGGTCTCTTCCTCAAATTACTTACACTAACAAATAAAGTTGTGGCTCACTGAACCTTGGTGAGCGGATGTGCTTGCCCCAAATTACCTCACAGAAAAAGGAACCATATGTTGTTCACTATAAATCGAACGGGGGGGAGGGGACAGTATTTGTATCCCACATTCACTGTGGGGAATAGAAAATAATCCCGGACTGTGCTTGAATAATTCAAAGGGTTACTGTTCCTACTTTGAAGATATACAAGGTCTTTTGTGTTGTAACAGTGGCTTGGGGAGCTGCTGAGATGTTTGGCGTGCAAAGTGGCAGTTGAAGCTTCACACTGTAAAAATCCAGTGGTTTTTTGGTTTGACTGAAAACAAAGGGAAACTCTGTTGTTTTGTTTATATACCTTGTGAATTGGTTGAATTGCGAATGATCATATGATACTTATGTGCCACAATTGTTTTTCAATCCAGAATTTCCACTTGGAGGGGTGACCCTGTGGCTCACCTAGAGCGTATACTGTAGTAATTATTATAATAACAAGTAAAACGCGCGAACGCAGGAAGCGAACACAATAATACAAAAATAAAATTGAGAAGCAACTACTACATACAAAGCATTAAAAAAAATACATTTTGGAGAAGCAACTATTATACAATAAAAGTAAAACCCTGAGTTATTTTCGGGTACAATTAAATTGATTGTGTGTGATGTCAGTAAGAATACATACAAATACATAATTGTTAAATTGTTTGGTTTAGTGTTTTCAGCAGACTAGTAGACTACAATCCATGTTTTATTCAATGCACAAATTTGAATGAATACCAGTTCATTCATGGTGGATGAAGTGGAAATACCTTAGTCTAGTCCAGTGGTTCCCAAAGTGGGGTCTGGGGACCCCCAGGGGTCCTTGGGGGACTATAACTCTGAGAGTGTACAAACACATGTGTACACTCTCAGAGTTAAATTAACGTTGATTTTACAATATAAATTGGGGGTCCCAGAGATAGAATTGCCATTAAATGGGGGTCCGTAGCCTAATGCGTGTCAAACTATAGGGATCCTTGAAATTAAAACGGCTGAGAATCACTGCTAGAGCCGTAAAAGTCTTCTCTTATGGGGGTCCCTGGCATCTTTTCACATGGGGGTCCGCGGGCTAATTGGTGTCAATGTGGTGGTTCTTGATGTAAAAAAGTTTGGGAACCACTGGTCTAGTCACTATTAACAGAGAGAGAAGTGTTATCTTTTTTTTTTACCTCCACTTGCCTCGTCTTGCTGCAGGAGCCGACAACATCAAGAAGTACTGGAGCCGTTACTACCAGGGGTCGCAGGGTGTGGTCTTCGTCCTGGACAGCGCGTCTTCAGATGAAGACCTTGAGGCCGCGCGCAACGAGCTCCACTCGGCCCTGCAGCACCCGCAGCTGTGCACGCTGCCCTTCCTCATCCTGGCCAATCACCAGGACAAGCCTGCTGCGCGGACGCCAAACCAGGTAGTTGGAAGCAGTACGCTTGAGTCTTCCAAGTCAGTGTTGTCGTCATGTCTGCTTATAAGCAACGTTGGGCTTGCTTTTCTGTGAAGTTGCTCGTAAATATTGGTATGGTTGCAGTTCTTTTAGGGCTTGTTTCTAAAGTGTACGTTGCTTATTTGGGCTTTCTTCCTAATTGTTGTTTAATTATTATTATTTTTGTTTACCCAGGGTAGGGTAGCTGAGCACAAGTGCTTATTTTCAGCAATATAGTGTGTGTGTGTGTGTGTGTGTGTGTGTGTGTGTGTGTGTGTGTGTGTGTGTGTGTGTGTGTGTGTGGTTGCTGTTCCTGTCGAGCATTTTTTACTTTACAAAAAAGGTATGAAAAAAGGTCAAAGTTTGTGTGACTTTGATGGAAAAGCGTCGCCACAGACAAATCACATCCAGTATTGAAACCCACTGGATGATCACTCGTAGTTACCTTGAGTTGTAGTCATTGCTGGTCGGTTTGAATAATTAATCCAACCACCTGATCATAATGTCAAATTATGGTTATTGTTTAAACTTTAAGGAGAGCTCGTCAGTCGGTCAGTGTGCTGCCGAGACAGCCGAGTGAGAGGCTGAGAGCAGCTCCGCTCTGCAGTTAATTGATCTGACCCAGATTCGGCAAACAGACTGGCATGATGTAATTCGTTATGTGGTAGCTGCACCTGTGTAGTATAGTAGCCTATAAACATGTGAAAAGGCTGTCATATACTCATATATTTGCTCATGTCATATTATATTATTTGTTTTCGCAGTGGATGCGACACTTGGAGCTTGTAGATCTTCTTATTTTCGGCGCACTGTCATTCAACAAAATATAAATGAGGCTGACTAAGTTTGCAAATAATGGCCCATGGTCGTTTATACGGATGAGGGCGGTTATTTGGACGAGGCGTTTATTACGCAAAATGGTTTCAGACCCTGGGCTGTTATTAGGTAGTGGGCGGCTATTTGACTGGAAATATACTCATCTTCTTGTCAGTTGGCAGTGGCACCCACACAGTGATTCACCCAGTAGCAGCCTAGCAGGTATGTGCATGCTGAAGACTGAAACGTCATAATATATAGACGACTAAAGGTGATGATGATTCTCTCTCTCTCTCTCTCTGTCTGTCTCCTCGAGCTCTGGTCTGATGTCACACACAATCTCCCTCCCCCTCTCTCCTTTCCCCACCTCTGGTATGACTTCACAAACTGTAGCCTTACAACGGTGATCTCCATATATGGGTGTTTGTGCATGTTAGGGCATAATCAAGGACTCGGAGACAAGACAACTGCAGCATACAGATACAGATACAATACAAAACGATACACAATACAAGACAACAAAGGCACACATGTGACCCGTACAACATTAAAAATTAAATACCACACACCACCATATCTAGTGCAAAAGAGGGGAAGAACACCACCTCAAACCCTTCGACCACTACCCTGTCTGCCCTCTGCAAGGACTCTGTTAAGGAGTGTGATTGACAGAGGGACAAAGGAATGCTTGTACCTATTATACTTGCACGCATGGACGTGTACCTCCTACCTGATGGCATTAGCCGATATATAGTACATGGGAGGGGTCAGACACAATTTTCTTAAACTGTCCAATGGTGGCCTGCTCAAAGATGACCAGGCGGGTGATCAGAGGTGTAGACATACCCATGATCTTCCCTGCCATTTTTGGCTAATCTAAGGATCTCAGATTTTAATTTTACAGTTAGGTTTCCAAACCAACTCGTGATACCATACCTTAGAATTGACTCTATACTAGCTCTAGAGAATATCAGCATTATGTTTCTACACCAAAAAGTCTGAGCCTACGGAGAAAATGAAGGCGCTGGTGTACTTTTGCACACATAGTTGTCACATGGGAGTGCCAGCTCATATGCGCTTCATTGTACCAAATGCGTCTTTGAACTGTACCTAAGCGATCTGATAGTAAAATATTCAATGAATTTGCATGTTTCACTTTCAATCAATCTGTATCTGTAGGACTGCAGGGCTGCAGCCTATCAGAGATGACTTTGGATGTAAAAAACGTTAGTTAAACTTGCAGAGTGACAGATTACTTGGGTTACATCTTCTGATAGTGCTGACATGACATAATCCCATCTAGAGTTTCATTAGCGCGACGGAACGTGACAGAATAGGCTACAGCTGAGCTGAGCTTGTTGTGCTGCTGACAGGCAGCGCTGCATGAACACAGACACACACACGTTGAGGTCAAGGTGGTAAAGATACCAAGAAGGAGTGGACAGTGATGTCACTGTTATGCAACACGGAAAAGGTCTTCCTCTTCTGCCCCCTTCATGGGCCCCTTGGGGGCGCTGGGCCTCGGTGCATTGCACCGGTTGCACCGTCGATATTGTCGCCACTGAGGTGACCTGTTTGATATCATGACCATGTATGGTGATCGTTGTGTGGTCACCTATAGACCTGGGATCCACTGCAATCTCCTCGGTTTTCCTTACATTAACTTGTAAGTGATGTTCATCACACCAGTTTACAAACCTGTCCACTCCAGTTGTATATGGCTACTGGTGTTGCCTTCACTTGTGAGTAGTCTAAGGTTAACATTGTCGTCAGAGAACTTGACTACACACTGATTGGGCTGTGAGCTGACACAGTCATTCGTGTATAGGGTAAACAAAATGGAGGAACAAAAGGCTCATACATAGTCTGGATTTTCGGTGGTTAGGTGACCACCGAACTACAACATGACGTCACGAGCCGCGGTGAAGAGCAAACCACCGCCACCGCTTCTCTCTGTTTTTACTCACCACCGCTCAACGTTATTTCAGCTCACCTCATCACCGAAAATCCAGACTATGAATAGGCCTTAACTGTCCCATATGTCATAAGCCAGAGAGAGAGAGGAATATTGTAATTGGCTAGTTACCGATAGTAATATAGATCCCATATTAGATGGACAGATTGTTGCCTGAATTGGCTAGTTCTGCTCCATAGCCTGTAGGGATCATTGCTTGGTGATTATTTTCCACTTGAACCCTAGCGTCTTATTGGTCTACTATGGGATCAACGTTTAGCGAACACATTAAGCTCACAACAGTTGATCAATGATATATTAGTCTCGCGTTGCCAGACTGTTGCCTCTCGCCATTTCAAATGCTTCTGTCATACAGAGAACGGAAGCTCTGATCATGAGTAAGCATTGAAGCAGAAGTGAAGCATCCTCTGCACTTCGGTTTCGTCTTTACAGTCGCACAAATGTATCCTTACCAGTAAGACGCCCTGAGGGGAGAAGAAGAAGCGACCTCGCCCCCAAAAGGATGAGTGTACAGGGTTTGATGAGTTCAGATCAATATATGGAGATCTCTAAGGGTGGCAGCGGGGGCAGTGTCTTTAGTGTTCAGGGTTTGATGAGGTCAGATGAGGTCAGATGAACATGTGGAATTAATTCTGTATTGGCCATATATGGAGTGGGTCACGAGGCGTGACGCACGGACAGGCTGACTGACATAGTAAACTGCAACCTACAGTCACAATAACATCCAGTGAACACATAATAAACTCACAACAATTGATCAAGTCTTCCCCACATTCTTTCCACAACAGGCTGTCTCTTAAGTCCTTGACTCAACAGGACAAAGCCATATTATATATACACTGTATAGTATGTGTAACACAAGTTGTTTGGTACTTGAAATGTATGCCATCTAGTCCTACAGCCTGATTTCTTCCATCTTGGCTCCCTCTTCATGATGAGTTCATCTGGTATGACAAGGTTAGGGTTCGACTTGAGAGGAACTCGAAGGGCATGTGCTCCCAAGATGTTCTCTGCTCCGCTGCCAGTAAATGGTACACAGAATAGCTAGGGTTTGGGCTCTAGAACACAGAATCCAGACCCTTTTTGGTCAGGTGTTTTGGAATACATAGAATGATCAGCAGCAGGCTGGTCCGCAGCTGAATTCTGACATAATCGTTTTGCATAACTAGGATCGGGTTTTATGAATCTCATGTCATTCAAACATATGCTGTGTCCGAGTCTAGATTTATTTCCTGCATGACATGCACTGTTTACTTTGCATTGCAAACGTTATTCTAGGTATACGGTGTGTAAATAGCTGAGGTTAATGAGCAGTAGTGGTCTAAATGAGTTGCCCTGTATAATCCAGATTGACAAGAATGTTTTTTTCCCTACATAATTGAATGGCCAATTGAATTAATCTGACCCATCGCCCATTGGTGGGGATCTACGCCAATTGGTCTTTTATAGTGGTTTTGATCGATCAAGTCGTAATGCTACTCACGTTAGCATTGGGTTGCTAGGCTGATGTTGTCAACGCCGTGGCGCGCCATCTTGGATTGCCCACTCTCTGTTTCTTTCAATTCCTTGTCCCAGATGGCATTTCTGGTCAAAACAAGGTTTATTCCAAGATCCATAATAACCGACACTGTGATCCATTCCTCGCCATCATGGCTGCTCTCATCGCAGCACCGGAAGTGATATGCGACAATACACACACTAGTTAAACAACATAACATCCGGACACAGATTTTGGCTCTTCAAAATAAGGGTTGAACGGGGAACATCCCTGGCAATACGAGGTGAATTAATTAATGAATCCTGGCGGTGATTGTTAAAGGATCATTCTTAGCTGTGCGCTGGTGTCGTGCACAACATGTATATACTTTAGGGCTGAAGTGGCTAATATATGTTTTGTAATAATAATCAATCAAAGTAACTAGTAAGTTTTCTAATAATAGTAGTGGAGTTAAAGTACAATATTTGCCTCTGAGATGTAGTGGAGTAGAAGTAAAAGTATTGAATACTCAAGTAAAGTACAAATACCTCAAAATGTTACTTAAGTACAGTACTTAAGTACATGTAAATGTACCTAGTTACTTTCCACCACTACTTAATGGCGATGATGATTAAATGCATGACATATTAATGTTTCAAAAGTAATTATGTTATATGGCCATTTAGTGTTTTGTTTTTAATATAAGTAAAATCATTTGGAAGTAATGCTGTGTGGTTGTGTGCCCTGTAGTATTGCGCAAGCAAAGTGTTGAGATTGAGAAGCGCAGGCGCAGCGTGCTTATACTATTATTTGCGTGCGCTCATGCACATGTGCTTACATAATGTGGAGTGACGTCTTTGCAAAGAAATGAAGTAACTCAACAGAGTCACAACATGCACGCGCACACGCACACGCACACGCACACACACACACACACACTCACACTCACTCTCACACGCAAGATGCTAATATAATTATCTGTTTTTGTAGCTTGTAGTGTAAGCCAACCACACATGCTTGGCATTGCGTGTACTGTAGCATAAAGTGATGTTCGTTTTATTTTACTGTATTTGCAACACAGTGCTTCTTCTGTCCGCTTGGCATCTACTGTCCCTGGCAGGAAGTGATGTCTGTACTGCTCGTGCCATACTCGGTGTTGGAACTAACGCCCTTACATTAAGTTACTTTACATAGGGAAACTACTTTTTGCTGTAACTTGTAACGTAACTCTTTACATTTTCCCATTCAGTAATGCCATTATAGTTACTGTGTTTTCAGTGGGTGAGTTAGTAGTTACCCACGTTACGTAATGTAATCCAAAAGTCTCCTTCTTTTGCCGGTGCGGAGTCTGTCATGTAAACTGACATGGTGCGCTGAGTTTGCTCCCAGAATGAAACGCATTCCACATGAGAGAGAGAAAGTGGCTTCCACAGGGCATAACGTCATGATTGGTCAACATAGGGTAATACACGGTAATTACTTTAGGCCTGTCTGTGCATGGGCAGGGCATCAGTATTATATCCATATCATTAGACTGGATATTGTCTGTGATTTTGGATATTGTACTATTGGCATATAGTGTTCTATTCCTGTGTTTTAGAGTAGAGCTTAAAACAAGCCACAAATGGACCAGTGGCATTAGGGAATATCTTTTCCTTGAAAACAATGTGTCTGAATTGTAAAACCTTATATGTATATACTTTTTTTTAAACCTTTATTTTAAGCTAATTACTTTTTAAAAGTAACTTGAACAACACTGGCCATACTGTGTGTGCACGATACTATACGTGGCTGTGATAATGGCCCTAACCCTAGCCCACCTGGAAGCCTACCTTTAACCTGTTTCTATCCTCTTTTCTCTCCTGCTCTCTCTACCTCCGTCTGCCCTGTCACGAAAACTACGAAATGATGGAAAACATGCAAAAAACATAATAGATTTTCACCTGTAAACTTGTGATGTGACAATACAAGTTGATTCTGACTCTGACTATTCCATGACTGCTGGCATTACTCTGCTTTTGGTGAGCAATTTGGAGTCGTGCACCCAGAAAGTTAGTTGTATTGTTTACAGACATGCTCGCATCTGCTCGTATAGTGTGTCCACATTCTCTCTCTGTGCGCAACGCATTCAAATAATTACCTGCAGCATGCGCAAGTCATAATGCATCATTTAATAACAAACAATTTGAAAGTGATTTCCAAAGTCCATGTTTGTACAACATCAGATCGCTTCTTTGTCCACAAATCACACACGTGTATCTGAAAGTGACACAAACACACCCGGCACGGGTGGAGCCTGTGCAGTAGCTCCCTATTCATATACATTTTGTTTTTAATCAAATTAAAATAAAAACAATTATGACACTAAGCCGGTCAATGCAAGGTTTGGAGGCACACGCGTTAACAATTTTAAGTATAGGTTTTTACCAGGAAACAATAAGACTCCTGAGAGTCCTGACCCAGCATCTGCCCCTTGAGGCGGCCATCACACAGAACTCCCACAGGCACTGATTTAAGGTCGTTTTAAGATGTAGCTCTTCCGAAACACCACCCTGGACAAATAAAGGGTCAGGATCATAAAGCAAAGGATGTGCTACATTTCCTCATGGACACATAAGGCTGTACAGATTTTATTTCTATATTTGAGAACGAGATGAAGCAAGGAGCCCACTACATAGTATATACTGTAAACACACATACAGTATATGATTTCGTATAGTTTCATGGAAATTAAAGTTCCTATCACAAAGATGGCCCCCCAGTAGTAACTCTGACTGCCTAGGGGTCCCGGACCCCCTGTTTAAGACCCATGGTGTAGTCTTTCTGGGGACCTCTCTATTAGCCCTTCCAAAACAAGGATAATGATTCCATTGTTTTAATTATGCAACTCCAGACAATAAATGGATCTTGCTAGACATCATTTAATTTGCTGTGACAGACATCTGTAAATGGTAACATCACAATGTTTTGGAGATTATGCATCATAATTATGACACAGTCACTGTCATAATGAGAGACTGACCTGCATTTTCAGTTCAAATGAGTTGAGAGTCTTGAGACATTTGTTCTAAGTTCATGCTCTGTACCTCAACAAAGTGTGTGTCATTAATATATTACTTCCGGATTGGGTATTTAGCTTTGTGTATGCAAATTCAGTTTATTTCTTTATTTTCTTCCCTCCTGTCTTAACAACTTTCCGCCTCACTGACAGACAGGCTGTAACAGTTAAGACACTGGCAGAAATGTCACCAGTCATGTCACCACCACTCCACAGGCCAAAATGAATAACTGCTAGTGGAGTCAGGGACGAAACGCATGCAGCGTAACTGAGGTAGTCGGTCTGTGTGTGTGTCTCTCACGCTTCACTCTCCACTTCAGAAGGAGCCTCTTGGTGTGGGATGTTATGGCTACAATCCCCTGTGTAGTTCTCTCTCATGTTTCAAAAAACGAAACCCCACTTCCCTGTACACACATACTGTACAGTACATGCCACACAAGCTCTCTGTGGGGGCCTGTAGTGTTGTGTCACTAAAGCCTGCCCTTGACTGTACTGTAGCGGCACTATTTCTGCCCTGAGTATGTGAAGTACAAGGGCAACTTATGACTCCACCTGAATCCGTGTAGCTCATTCAATTAGCATGCATTGGTTTCATGTTTGGGTCCTCGTTGTTCCGAAGACCCACTGTAATGTTACGTGGAGTAGCTGACTCATTGGGTTCTGTTAGTTAGATTGCTTTACTAGTACTGTTTTAACATAGCTTATTGGATTCCGCCAGCATGTGGCCCACACGCCACCTTCCTGAGAGCGTCGTGTCCTTTGCTGTATTTAGCCGCCATCCATCTCGGGAAGGGATCGACTTGTCCCAGCTGTTTGTGAACACTTTGATAATACGTGAGGCAGGCTTATAGGGATGACTGAGGTGGATGTCTCTGAGAGATCTTTGTTGCATTGCCCTAACGAGGGCCGATCCAGCTCACACTGGCCCAGGAAAGCCAAAGCAGTCACAGATGCGGTTGCCTTCTCATCTTAAATGAGAAGGCATTATCTATTTACCTCTCACTGTGTCATGTAGACATTATTACAGTACACCGCAGTCATTGGAGTCACTGTCACATTCTCATACCTAAACCTGAGACAAACTGAGAGTGCAAACATCGAATGGGCACGTTGTTAGAATGACTTAAAACATTACTTGGGCAACATTTATTCTGCATTTGGGTGACAAGAATGAGAAATATCTCAGGGCTGATTGGGCAACAGATTAATTGTGTTAGTTGTGCTGGTGTTCTATGACTATTTGTTGTAGTCTGTGAGCACGGTGACATGTACTCTGTGTATGCCTTTAGTCTGTGTTCATTGATGTTAATGAATGTGTTGATGCTTATATAATTCCTAATGTCTTAATTCATAGCAACATCACCAAGTTGGCAAATCAGTCAGTACACCGAAGGGGGTCTCATCTCTGATACTCTGAGCACAAACATATCATGAGTAGGTTACCCAAATGATCAGCAGCAGCCCTGAGCTCAGATGAGTAAGCATCTTAGAGGACACGTCCCTCCTCGGTTTTAACAACAGTCACGCAAGGGTTGTCTCACACTGAAAGTAAGTCAGTCCATTTCATTTATATAGCACAGAGGGAGCTCACAAAGTATTTTATATTAAAATAAATACATAATGCCTTAAAACAATTAATAAACAGAAAAATAGACTCTCCTCCTAACTCCACTTGATTTGGATTTGGGTAAAGTGATGATAATATAATGACACATGCAAGTATCTGACAATGTATAAAGTCACAATAACGACTTTTATGAGACAGTGTTCGGTTGTTTTAAAAACATGTTATTTTTTTAATTTAAAGATAATATTTTGTATAGTTGCAGATACTAGATGTTCACAGCTTCACATCTAGATTTTCAGTTTCAAGTGGTCTCCATATACTGTATGGGAATGTTATGTCTGTGACATACTGATGTACAGTAGTAGTCTGTTGGATGGAGTGTGAAATAGTGTGAAATATGTGGTGTGAAAAGTACCAATGTCACGTTCTGTGACATTGTGCACTTTGTATGCATACGTAGATAATTGTATCTCCAGTAAACTACAGTATGCACAACTTGTATCAGACTTCATCAATGTTTCACATTTCCCTTCACTCCAAGCAATTCACTTTGATTCCGTTGAGAACAAAATGGTGCCATTGTTCTTGAGACAGGGATTTTCTGTGTGGTATACAGTATATCAACCATATAATTATTTCCCCCAGAGACCTCCAAGTGGTAAAACAATTAAACCAACCAGATCTAGATCTTGAGTTGTCACCACATCTCCAGATCAAATATTTTGTAGATGCTAATCCTTAAGTTCTCCTTTGCATCTCAATAGACTTCTTATCCACACTAGCACATGGCTGTGGTCTTGGAAGAGAATATCTGTTGCAAATTATTTCCTACTGTAGACTCACTGTTATGAAATTACTTTATAGTAATATAAGTCAAAACAAATCCTTACAAAAGACTGTGGGAAAAATCTTCGAGGATTTGTTTCCCCAAAGACTGGCACTAAATACGTTCAGATGTATTAAGTGTAAAATGTCAGTTTAAAGTTAGGCCGTTTAACCGACTGTGACTTCGTGATTTAGGAAAATATCCTTCATAGCTGTCCATCCTATATTAAGGCAAGGCAAAGTCGTGTTTATTGGTGTGTTATCGTAGAGGTCTATAAATATGTATGTGAAGAAAAGGTTACATAAAAGAATATATGTTTACTTAATTTTATAATTAATTTGTCACGCCACAAAACATTTTGGAGCCGTCCAGTCTCCATCAGTGTGTGAAGGACGGATGGCCAAAAATGTTTTGTTACCGTGACCAATGAATTATTACATTAATTATTGTAATTATTAAACAGATCTTGCTGTTTCGTTCAGATAAATGTTCATAGCTTGTGGAACTACATTCTAAAAAATGGCACAAATACAGTACACATTGCACAGTGCATACACACACACGCACACACACACACACACACACACACACACACACACACACACACACACACACACACACACACACACACACACGCACACACACACACGCACACACACACACACACACACACACACACACACACACACACACACACACACACACACACACACACACACACACACACACTTGAGGAAGTGTCAGGTCATGTACTGTAAAGTATAGACCCTACATTAGGACCTCACTGAAAACATTGATTATATTACTTATTTAGCTTACTTCAGATTGAAAAGTTTATTTTATTATATTTTTTTCATCCATGTCTCGTTCCGTACAGCAGCACTGGTTCTACTGTAGACACAGACAGTTGTCTGTTGAGTTCATCTCCCTGTTATATTAACATTCCTTGGATGCTGATGGCTGATGGTGATGCTGATGGCTGATTTTTTCTAAATACATTTCTAAATTGTCTAGTGTATTTAACTTTCATAGATTGACTAATCAGCTGGTTGCCACGCTTTGGCTGCCTGCTCTAACTACTTTATTATTTTTATGTCCATTTTAGACAGGCATGGAACATCAATCAGGCAATTCACAGCCTGATTTGTGTTCCCAGTCTAGCCCTGTACAAACATAATTGCCACAAGGCATTAGCAATTTTTCATAGCCTTTCCTCCATTGCCCTGTGCCTTTTCATGCACAATACCAAAACTTTGTTATCCCATGATTTGGAGATTTATTTTACTGGAGTGTCAATACCACAATGTAGAAATACTCCATTACAGTTAAAAGTCTGATATTCAGAATTTACTTTAGTAAAGGTACAAAACAAAATATACTTAAAGTACCAAAAGTAAAAGTGCTCTATCTATTATGCAGAGTGTCCCATTTCAAGTTTCCAAAATGTATAAAATCTTTTGAAAAATAAAAAAGCTAAAGCTCACAACGTGTCGCCTGTGAGCTTCATGTAAATCGGCCAGGGACACACATTGCTGGGCATTGGAGTGGCTGCACCACTCAAAATAGCTCAGAATTGTACTCCGTAACTTACCACTGCATGCACTTACCACACAGACACAATTAACGCTGGAAGGAGGTAAACGGGCATGCCTCCTGGCAGCGACTTGTCCTCCACTGAGCGACCACCCCTTTCCAGTTTGGAATTCTCTGGGTTCCTGAGGTAGGATATATACAAATATAACTATTGTTATTGCTGCAGCCAGAGGAAAAATATGCAGAGACAGACCCGCAGCAGAAGGGCCACAACAAGTATATACATAGCCCTAAATGTGCAAGAGATTTGACCAAACGATGCAAAATAAGAATTAAAAACCTGTGTGCGCTGTGGGGAGCAGATTTGGAGACAGTTGACCTAGCAGTTAGTTTGGTTCAGGGCTTTTATGCCGCTTTCAGATGTGCAGATGCAAAGATACAGTCTACCATTCATTGTCAATGGAAGCCAGCAACGTGAAGCTACAGTATGAAGAACATTTTGTAGCTGCTACTAAAGATACAAAGATGCAACGCTACAAATTGAAGTTGAGGGTTCAACTTCCAGATGCAAAGATACAAAACTACAACTGTAGCTCCAATGACGCAGAGAAGTGCGAACCAATCAAATATCTTTTGTGCTTCAACCCGGAGCCTCCCAGAGCAGAGCCAGCTGAGGCTAGGCTAGCAGTTAGCAGTCTAGCAGTCTAACAGTTACAATGACATTGAGTTGACATGATTCTTTTTTTAAGGCAACTCAAATTTGTATAATCGCAATATTACACTCGAGGGCGTGCTTTACCATGATAATTGACACTTCAGTGCGGAGCCCGGCTTCCTCCGACACATCCGCACGCTTGATGGCGTCAACGATCGTGTTGAACAACAAACGCAGATAACAAAGCCACAAATATGCTGTGTATTGATGCGTCGGTACTGGTGTTCAAATGATCTAAAGTCCAATAAAAAGGCTGTAGACAATAGACATAAACTCAAAGGAATTACAAAATAGGACCACGTAATATGATATTCAACAGTACATATTCTTTCCCTCAGAAGAGAAATACCAAAAAGTGTTCTTAAATCTTCTGTGTGCCCATGTAAAGCTGTCTTGATTTGCAGATCCCCACATAACCTCACATAAAGGCCTAGCATAATTATGGAACTTCGAAGCCACGTATCTGTCCATTATCTATACGAATATTTACTGAACACTAGTCCTGCTGAGAGGCAGTTTGGTCAGTGCCACTCCTGGAAACGTTGTCTCACCCAACACCATTCACTAGCCATTTGCTGTGGGGAGGAAACCACCTAACTACATTTTTTAGGTTTCTGATTATTATTGTTATTTTATTTTTTGCATAAATCAGTGCTATTAAACATCCTTTACATCTGTGTGTTGTTTCGAAAAAATTGAACCAATGAAAAGTAGCAAAAAGCACTTGAGACACGTGTTGGTCGATTGATCTAATAACTGCAGTAGAAATGATTACAACACAAAGTACCCTGAATCTTTAGTCTTCAGAACGGAAGACAGGCTTGTTTGTGTCTGGTGTGAATTACTTTGTTTTGAAAACACATCAGAACGAGATGATGAGATGGGGGGGGGGGGGGGGGGGGGGGAAATGTCCCTGGCTTTAAGATGTATAATTTGAGGGTATAAACACAGTGTATGGTGTTTGATTTCTCTCACAAATGATCTTTCTATACAAAAAGGAAAAAAGTTATAAACAAGCCCAAAATGACCGATACCGGTAGTCATATTTCACCAGCTGCACGCACGCACGCACGCACGCACACGCACACGTGTCTGCTTCGCATTACTTTACCTGGGTTAGCTTTCGTCTTGTACTTGAAAGTTGACATTAGAATCCCTTCCCTTGGTCAAATAACATTAGCGTGCGACGACTGCGACGTGACAAAAACAAGGATAGGATGATAAAAAGTCTCGGAGCATAATTGTGTGTGTGTGTGTGTGTGTGTGTGTGTGCGTGTGCGTGCATCTGTGCACACCATGTCATGGCATATGTGTGTCCATGTGTGATGTGTGCACACCGCGTCATGGCGTTTAGATAATGGGTTGTTGCCTCTAAGGTGTGGTTGCCTATATGATGAGCCAGCCAATCAGGACGATAGGTCGTCACTACGGCAGGGAGCCAATGAGAAATTGGTCGTGGAAGCCAACCCGAGAGAAAATAGACCAGCATGCTTTTCAAGCAGCTGGTAAAAATGCACTTAGAGATAAACAATCACTATCCTAGAACACAGAATCACTCTAAAATAAGCCCAAACCACACCAGTGGGTCGACTCGAGAGACGCAACAAAACGTTCGTCCCAGCAGTGTGATGTATCCTGCTGCACGTCGGCGCATGGTGGCGCATGTCGATGCACGTCGACCCAGGAGTTTCAATTGGTTCAATTCAATGGTTGCTTGCAACTACATGCGTTTACTTATGTCTACTCGCAACCATTTGGTTGCAAAGGGCTGCATGGCGACCCATTGGTGTGGTTTGGGCTTTCGTACTAAAAACATATGCTGAGGTTTGAAAACATTCAAAGGCGTTCTTTGGGGGATTACTTTCTTTTTAAAGTGGGCAGTAGGGATACATAAAACGATGACCATCTAATTTCTCTAACATATCTGATGTTCTAAAGCAATTTCTATTAACGTTACTGTAGGTCTCTGCTCTAAAATCTACTTTGATTTCTTTGTAAACCTCTCCCTTCAAGAAGGATATACTGTACATGGGTGTACTATGTATGTAGTACCATGATCACTTATGACAGTGACAGGCTTTTAAAAGAACGCCATTATGGTATGGGCATCAATAAATTACTTCTAAATGGGATTGTACTGTCAGCGTCTGTGTGGAATTTAAAGCAACACTGGATTTAAAGGTGAAAACACACATTTCCTCAGTTAGTCATTACATGGCGTATAACATTTCAGCCCCGTGGAGGGAGGACTCCAGAGGAAGCCACGCGGCGCACCGATCACTAGAGATCTGTTCATGATCTGCATTGCAGAATTAGATTAGGCCCGCAGAAGAACTGAACTGATGTTCTGTTCCAGCATTTTATTGGATCATGTATAGGGTTTTGCAAGCAGACCACTGCACCCCTGTTTTGGTTCCCATGCTCCTACGGTGGGTTCACACTGGAGCGCTGCGATGCAAACCTCCAAAGACAGCAGCTGTGGAGCAGGTTTTTGCCTTTTGTGGCTATTGAATGTTTGACAAACGCTGTCGGTGAAACAGGCCCAAAAAGTCTGTCGGTCTGAACTGTATTGGCAGCTTCTGGCGATGACACTGTATACATATGACGTCATCCCTTTCGCACAGCGGCCACTCTGTTGACAGAAAAAGTAGGCTCATTTCCGCCCCCTCCCCCCCCCCCCCACATACACACCACCACCACACACACACACACACACACACACGCCCACTTTCATTTGCTAGTGCTGTTTTCCGGGGCACTCCTTGTTTACAGTGTCACGTCGGTAACTTGGGTTGTTTCTGGCACTGTTGAAATTGGGGGGGGGGGGGGGGGGGTAGCGAAGAAGGAGGCTGGGGTGGGGAGGGGTGGTAATACGGCTCAGCGGGCCTGTTAAGGCCTCACTGGGGCCCTCTGTGTCGCAGCGAGTGTTTTTTTTCTCGGGACAGAGGGCCCAAAGGAGGTAGAAGGAGAGATGTGGGACAGAATTCCTTGTTGACATCAATCTCCTGCAGTTGGGGGGCCCAAGGAAGCTGGAGAGGAGCAGAGGGGAGGTCGCCCTGTTGATGTAACACCTCAACAAAGCAGGTCTGTTTGGATGGCTGGGCCTAATGGACTGCGTCCACGACGGTCTCTTGTTATGGAAAACGCTCACTGGCTGCCGGAGACACTATCAATGGTACTTGGTGGAGGCAGAGGTGTGTGTGTGTGTGTGTGTGTGTGTGTGTGTAGGGGGGGGGGGGGGGGGGGGGGTAGGGAAAGGTACAAATATGGAATAGCTGATCCGAGTATGAAATGGACAGAAATGCAAGGGGACAACCTGAGGTTTACAATGAGAAGAGGGAGACTCTAGAGTGGACAGAGATAAATGGAGGAAGAGTGTGGGGGGTTTCAATATCTAACCTTGAAAACCGTGATGACGACTCCCCTTAAAAACACAGAAGTGATGAAACATGTTGGTCCCTGGTGACTGAAAAGGAAAAGCACGCCATATACCCCCCATCTCTCTCTCTCTCTCTCTCTCTCTCTCTCTCTCTCTCTCTCCTCTCTCTCTCTCTCTCGCCCACACCCTACAAGTCAATCCAGAACTCAACACTCCTTTTACGCTCCAGTCCATTGTGAGGAAAACAATGCCTGGTATGAATTGAGGCACATCTGGTTTCAGTGTACCAAAGCTAAAACCGATGTTGCTCATGCATTGTGACAAAGTTACACCACACAGGCAAGCAAGCAGTTTGAACACATCATACATTTGTGGGACCTTAATCTCCGTGCTGCGCCAGCAAAATGTGTTTTACGATCGCGGCCAAAGTGTTATACCGATAGTTTTTTCTTCTCCTTCTTTTTTTGATGAGTGTCAGACAATCGAGTAACGGAGACGGAAAAGATTGTTTCCCAAGCAGCAAAAGAATGATGTGAGATTTTAACCGTCACAGCCACCATGCATCAATCATCAATTTGCAATGTTTTGATAGAAACACACACACTAACATACATACACTTGCATACAAACTCAATAATGCACAATAATTGATGCGGGCATAGATTGTTTTGATTATCCCTTGGTTGTTTCACCCCGCCACTGATGCTGGAAAGAGCTCAGGAACCAAACTTCCCTCATAAAAGGGATTTTGTATTATTTTTACCCCCGGGCCGTTGTTGACCGCTGTTGACACGATCACGTGCCAAGCCAAGGACATCTCCTCATTTGTTGTCTGGAATTGAATAAACATGGCCATTTTGTGCAGCAGGTCTAATTGAAAAGACTCGGAGCTTCTATAAACCACTGTGTTCTCACACAACCTTTTTCTCACCAGGAGTTTCCAGAGCACAAGTAACCGTAGTAGGTGTTACTCTATAAATGACCCTTGTTGCGTTCAGGGGTTTCAAACCGGTGATTGAAACGGCAGGTTCAGCTGTGTGGGCCTGGCCTTTGGGCAGTGGTCTCAGTGACTGTGCGTTGTGCCTGTGGAACCGTAAAATCCACAGTGTTGATCTAACCACCTCCGCATCCTTTTTCTGGGCATGCCATAATAGGCAAAACATTCAGCAATAATAGGCGGCGATTTCGGATATGTCCGCGTAAAAAGGAAGGGTGCCAAAAATATGCCCCTGAGGGACCCCAGTCGAAGTATATAGGTTTTGAGTTGATAACTTTGAGTGTAAAAAAATCCATTGTTACACTCTTAACAACACTGGGAGGCTTTTCCTGTAAAGGTTGAAAACATGTCTGCATGTCTATCAGTGTTGAGAGCTCTCATGGCATTGTAGTCTTTTATCTGTAATAGCTGTATTAATTAAATTTGAGTGGTGCAACCACTCCAAGGAACAGCAATGTCTGTGACCCGTGTTCACCCATGTGTTGGTTAATGAGCACCAGTATGACTGTTAGTACCAGTAGGGGCGCTGTTGTGCCAGAAATAGAAAAGGCTACTGGTCCACCACCACAGAGAATCTTCCACGTTGCATCCAGCTTGGCAGGGCGCTCCAAAAAACACAGTTGGCCCTGTTCACTGCAGGTAAGCCGAGCGGCGAGGGCACACTTACCATGCCTCCAGAACCGAGAGGGAGAACTCAAACACAATGGACATGCTTGGTCGTGGCCGATCATAGGTATACTGCCGTGTATTACGGCTGCAGTGCGGTGATTACCCCGCGTCGTGGACGGGGCCTGTGCTGACATCTTGTTAAGCCGCGCGTACATGCCAGGGAGGCGGGCCCATTATCTTATAATGCGCCTACATGACGAGGAATAGGATATT
This sequence comes from Protomyctophum bolini, assembly GCF_963924005.1. Classification (NCBI taxonomy): domain Eukaryota; kingdom Metazoa; phylum Chordata; class Actinopteri; order Myctophiformes; family Myctophidae; genus Protomyctophum; species Protomyctophum bolini. Next base: position 12,804,646 of record NC_137867.1, on the reverse strand, counting down.
TCTGCATATTTCTGTTTCCTCCAGATGAAAAGAAGCGGCATGCAGGTGATTCCGTGTGTGCAGGAGGAGGCATGTGGTTTCAATACCACACAGAGGGTCACCCAGTACGAAGAGCAGTGACAAGACTACATGGAATTGGCATAATGACTCATTTGGGAAAAATTGGCTAAATTAATTCATTTATTCATTCATTCATTGTATGCCATCTATACAGTATGTGAGATTGCTAATTAGCTATTTTCTCTATTCGTCGTATCACTTCATAACTGAATCGTGTGCAGTTGGCACAAGATTCGTCCTTTACTTGATTTCAGCAAGAATTCCATGCATGCTTATTTAAAGGTGCACTGCGTGAGTTCGTGCTTTCTTTTGTTAATATACTGTACGTGTTAAATAGCTCTATATTTGACTCACTCCTGTAGGCCCTATAGGGTGTTTGTTCAGTAACTGGGGTCTCCCGGTTTCTCCAGCTCTTTAGTAAACACTGCAGACGATGCATTTTCAGGTCGGGATAATATAATAATTGGAAGTGATGATAACACAGAGACAAGCACACAAAATTGACAGATGGAGTGAGACAGGGAACAACAGGGAACAACAACACTATGTATAGCAATGATTTCTATCTGAACATATAGCTTTAACCTTTTCACAAAAGCCTTTTTGCTTTAACGAAAACGGCTTAAACTCACTTACACTGCCTTGAAAATACCCAACAGCAAAATACCTGTATGCCGTAATAGTCCTATATCAGGCGAGACCCCCAGCAGTGATGCTGGGGGGGATAAGTGGAGATGGTTATCTTAAGATAATCTTGCTTTAACAGTATATACATTACAGATGTGTTGGTGTATCTTTGCTTTTCAGTAAAATCTTGTCTCGAAAGAATTCAAATTCAATCAGGATGTTGAGTAAACGGTGTCAGAGACACTTGAGTATTCGTGAGTTAGAAGTCTATTACGTGAAGTCACTGGAGAAGTACATTAAACACAGTTCAGTGGTCAAGTAGTTCTCTGCCAAAAGCAAAGATCAGAACATGGTTATACGCATGGATAAGTGGAATCTTATGTCTTAAGTCACAAGCTGTTCTCATAACGTCGATAACGCACTGCCCGGTCGCCATGACAAGTGGAGTCTGAATTCCACAACAATCGCATTATCAGAAGACCAAGATTGAATGACATCCTCATGTCAATGTTTGTCACAAGACTGCTCCATCCGTGCACAGCCTAGTATGCTTCGTATCAAGTCAGGCTCTGGGGCCGTGGAATAAACCTTGTTTTGACCAGAAATGCCATCTGGGACGAGGAATAGGAGACACAGGCGATACAGGATACAGGCAATCGATACAATGGGTGTGTATGCGCACGGCGATCAAGATGGCACGATCCAGTGTTATTGACAACACCAGCTAGCAACCCAATGCTAACATGAGTAGCATTACGACCAATCAAAAAGACATTTTTAGAATCTGATCTCAGGTCAGAATGGGTTAATCAGACCAGTGTGTGTCCAGTGGAAACCTCGTATGAATCTGATCTCAGGTCAGAATGGGTTAACAAAGACGGCATGGTGGCGGGCGGGGTAGCGCTCCCCACTGGCATCGTTATGGGCTTTGATAGCACATACGGATACAGAGTATAGGCCATCACTACTGGCATCGTTATGGGCTTTGATAGCACATACGGATACAGAGTATAGGCCATCACTACTGGCATCGTTATGGGCTTTGATAGCACATACCGATACAGAGTATAGGCGATCACTACTGGCATCGTTATGGGCTTTGATAGCACCGATACAGAGCATAGGCGATCACTACTGGCAGCGCAGGCTTCAATAGCACGCTTTCTGCCGGGTACGCCGATCAATGTATACAAGCTGAGGCTGTTAATAATAGCCACAATCTTAAGGTTATTCCATTCATATCATAGATGGATTAGGTTTGTCTAACACTGAACTGGGTAAACTCTGCCAAACTCTGAACTCTCCAGAAGTCATTTATATTCCATCATTGCATCATGTGACGTCTTTCTGACGTCTTAGTGGCGGTTCGTGCCAGATGTCGTTTCCTCTATTGTGTGTGTGTGTGTGTGTGTGTGTGTGCGCGCGCGTGTGTGTAATGTGTATGCGTGTGCACATCCAGAGCTAATCTTGCAAACCGCTGGACTGATCAGTGCCAAATGTAATTTTTCACACTGCCAGTAGACCACAGACGTACCTCCAGTTTTCACACATTATACTTTTCTAAATATTTAACTTTATAAGTGAAGGTCACTCTGATTGTGCTCAAACCTTTCCCAAATCTGGTTCCCGACAGTTCACGGCTACTTGTGGATGAAATCAATAAAATCTTGATTTAACAATGATTGCATTAGTTTAGAGGGTCTGCTTTTCGGAAATGCAAACTCACAGAATGCATTGACTGGCCAACCAAAATGGTGTATTCAAAACAAAAACAAAAAAAAGCTGTGTAATACTTTATTGCTTAGAAGCCTTTTTTTATTTTCATTTTTTTTAACCATTGTGGTGATTGTGGCTGTGTTAATTTATCCATTTGTAAGTCCAAAAGTGTACACATTTCTGTACATTTGTGCAATCTCTGAGTTAAATAAACTCTCAGGATTTTACAGTGTACAGTGGTTTCCGTTGATGGCTCACACCTGCAGTTGATGCCACACGCTGTGAATTTTCCTTTAGGCACTAGTACAGTACACCCCCCCCCCCCCCCCCTCCCCCTGTCTCTTTCATTTTTCTCTGACCATAACTCTATCAACTGTTGTCTTTTCTCCCTTTGTCCCCGTTCCTCGCTCTCAATGTCCCAATGAAAATGTGCTGCATTCCTTTTTGCTAAAACTTGAACCCTCTCCAGCACGTTGAAAGCATATAACTCATGGTAGTGGCTCGTCCTCTGACGGCAGCAGCCTCCCTAATCCCCACACTGAAGCCCTGTTTGTGGTTCGTCGTATGGCGGCGTCGTGCGCCCGAGAACAGCAGATCAACAAGCTCACAGCGTGTCGCTTCCGCACTGCGCTGAGAGCTCTTAGGTCGGCTGCTTTCGACGCGCGACACTGTCGCAAGACGAAAACATAACTTGAGGCTTCAGTGTTGAGTGGGCTCCTTCCGTAGCCAGTTTCTTCTCTCCTGTGGTCTGTCGGAATGTGGCTCACGCAATGATGCGAGAGCCAACAAATTGTTCTTCCGACATGTTCTTGTGAGAGACACGGCCGCACAGTGGAAATCTGAGCGCACTTTGCGCAGCGGGAGAGAGAAAGCTGAGAATCACCAGAGATGTGTGATTTCACTTTATGGAGCACTTACTGATATAGAATGATGCCACATACAGAGATTGGAGACATGCAGGAGAAGCACAACGAGTCTCTGGGAAATTACTTTTTGCATAAAAAATGGCAGTGCATGGAGACTTTGGTGGCTCTGTTCATAAATCTCTCTGTGTGTGTGTGTGTGTGTGTGTGTGTGTGTGTGTGTGTGTGTGTGTGTGTGTGTGTGTGTGTGTGTGTGTGTGTGTGTGTGTGTGTGTGTGTGTGTGTGTGTGTGTGTGTGTGTGTGTGTGTGTGTGTGTGTGTGTGTGTGTGTGTGTGTGTGTGTGTGTGTGTGTGTGTGTGTGTGTGTGTGTGTGCATCCAACCCTTGATGTTGTGTGTGTGTCAAAATTACCGCACACATCGTGAGGGAATTTGCCTTTAGCTAGTTACGGTATTAAGCTAGTTAGAGATTTAAGATCAAGTCAGATTTGATCTTCAGTTATACAACCCTCATTGACAACTCCATTTATGTATTTTTATTTCGATTATCATCATTGTATAATGTCATATTAAATACATCGGTCTAATGCTGATTTATCCTTCCTGAGATTCCTCCCTAGTGAATGAATAAAGTTGGGGCTCTCAGTGATTGATGAAGCTGTTGTTCGGCCATAAGGTGAGCCTGCCACCACAGATTAAAGCCTGATTTATACTTAGTTGCGTGCCAGTGTCGTGCACCGAGAATAGCAGATCTATAAGCTCACAACGTGTCATGCCGCAACGGGTTGTGAGCTTGTAGATCAGCAATTTTCAGTGTCGCGCACAACTATAACTCGGGCTTCAGAGGCTGGCTTGGTCGTGACGTTGGAATGGGAAGTGATTGTTGGCCAGCCTTTCTGTCTCTATTATCGGGCTCGCTGAAATAGTGGGTGGAGTTGGAGTATCGGGGGGTGGGGGACTCGACCCCTTGTTTGATCATTGATCTCCATGACACCATTTGAATAGTCTTAATCTCTCAGTTGACCTGCTCTGTGTGTGTGCATGTGTGCGTGCATGCATGGAGCAAGGGAGGGGAGGATGCTTTGGGGAATGTGATCAGGGGGGGGGGGTAAATATTCCATCTGAGGATGTAATGAGCTTGTGTGTCTGTGTGCATGCATGCGTGTGTGTGTGTGTGTGTGTGTGTGTGCGTGCGTGCGTCCGTGCGTGTGTGTTTCTGAGGTGGACGTTGAGCCCACTTAAGACATCAAACTTGGATAGAGCTGCTTTTCCCTACTCACTTTGTGATCACCATGAGACGCACGCATGCATGCATGCACGCACTAACTACTATCTACTGTACATCTGCACGTCACGATGTCGTGACTCGTTGTGAACTTGTACATTCGCTGTTTCCAGCACTGTCATACGACGAAGCATAAACCAGGCTTAACGTTTTTTCCTGCCATTGTGTCCTGAATCTCCGAGGCACTACTCTCCATGACAATAAGAGGATAACGCTGTCTTCGTCTTCTGGGCTCAAACAGAATGTTGTGACAAGGTGGCCAGCCTTTCAAATATATCCACGTACGCCTAAGACTGCTCTGTATGCTCAACTGTTGATATTGTCTATAGCATCCCTGTCTAGTCTAGTCTGTTTAATGTTTGCTGACAACGGTCTGCATGGAATTTGCCTTTGCCAAAGAAATTGTGATTCCTAAACATTACAAGTGTTTACTTGTTCAAACTGGTATTATACATAAAGTTGTGAGTTCTCAGAATTTGGCAAACTCGGCTACGCAGTAAAATCCTGAGTAAGGGTCCATTTTTACACTCCCAGTGTTAACCTTTTTTTGCTGTGTACATTGTGTTGCAATGCGTTGTGAGCTTGTAGTTCTGCTATTTTTGGCTAATGTTTCCCCCCAGAATGATGCTCCCAGGGTGTAAATGGTTGAAGTAAAAAGGGAGTTTAGTGGTCTTTACTCTTTCTTTGATTTTTGTTTGATTGACATAATTCACACTTCATGTAATATTGTACACGCTCCGATAACTTAGACTGCCTCGACTGCATGCTTTCCTGAAGTAATTATGAAACCGCCGATGGTTCCACACTTACGTTTAAGACTTTCATGTGGATTGCATGCGTCTAACACTTGGTTTTTTTCTTTTCTTTTTTTTTGTGTGAGCGAGCGGGAGAAACACCAAGACAGGAAAGAGAAAAAAAACAAAAAAAGCTAAGAAGAAAGGAGAGATGGTGGAATGTTTTCATCTGCGTGTCTTTGGTATCCAGGCTGGATAATTAAGTCACTCTTTTAACCTGTCTCCTCTTCAAGACCTCCAGATGCGCCCGAGTGTTGCTAGACGAGGTGTGTCGCTCCAACACGCCCATCTATGAGCAGCTGTGCGGATGTGCACGTTCGTACACACACACACACTCTCATAGAAGTCACATACAGTTGTGTTTCACATCAACAAACCTGTCCTGTCTGTGGTTATACGCCTGTCACAATGATTACATAATCGCCTCGCTGCAGTTATTTGGAGCTAATCGCAATTATTATTTGCATACCCATTAGAATCGTTCATGTAAAAAGCAGCTGGATGAGATTAACATTAATGTCATATTCCCATCATTATTTCCATGACGTTGTCCACACTCTTCTAAACACATGGTGTCCTTATTTTTTTTAAATTCAGGGCAAAACAATAATAAGAAATTCAAAAGTAGCAAAAACAACCGATTTCCAAGCTGACAACACTTTTATCATAATTATTTAGTTTGTGGCCTACTTTACATAATTTGTCATTGTCAGTCATTTCTTTGTACTGTATATTTCTGTACACTTTTTGTTTATAAAGCCTAAAATGTGATTTTTATTTAGGGGCGCTTCCTACAGCTATTGTGTAGATTTTTGTGCTAACACAAACATTAAATTCCCATTGACAAAGAATGGAGAATTTACGTCATATGTGTCTGAGCAAAGCGACATTGTGATTTTCCCCCTCACTTCACACGGGTGTGATTTTTATTTATACATCAAAAATTTCAATGCAAAAAAAACAACAACAATGAAATCATTACTCACAACTATTTGTATGACAATACAAATAGTCAACTAAAATGTCACGATCATGACAGGCCTATGTGTGTGATTTTCCTCTGCCACACTCACACAGCAATGCTGTGTGAGTGTGGCAGAGGAAAATTGCTCACCCTAAGGAATGCAGCCATGGACCCGCTACACTTATATGTAGTTGGCCCACACATGAACGCCGCTGTATCCCTATATCCTTTCCTTTACACTGCTCTGCTTGAAAAGGTTCCCAAGAACCCCACAACTCCCCCAACCCCCACCTCTCTCTCTCTCTCTCTCTCTCTCTCTCTCTCTCTCTCTCTCTCTCTCTCTCTCTCTCTCTCTCTCTCTCATTAGCAGGCAGCACTATCAGGCAGCATTATCCCTCTTTCTGTTTCTGGCAAACAGCGCCCCTACTGGTACTCATTATACTGGTGCTCATAGATACATAGGTGAACGTCACATACATAGGTGAACACGGACATTGCTGTTCCTTGGAGTGGTTGCACCACTCAAAAAACAACACCACCCGCTTACACATGAGGGGAAGAAATTGTAAAGAGTGGATTTGATGCAAAGAGGAAAAACCACAGTGTGGACTGAATTGTGGTAATGACAGACTGAGTGCTTCCTGGTCAGCTGTTTTTGAAGGGAGATACAGATCTGGAAACCAGCGTTACCTAAGATACTTAATCTCGCCGGCCGCAGAGATTGTACACACCGACGGGGGCCGAGGAAACACGAAGCCGCAAACGAGAAAGGTATTGTGGCGGAACGCAAATGCCCCCAGAACTCTCTTCTGTTTATCTCCCCTCCCATCGTCTGAGGCTCTTCTTATCAGCACAGCGATTGTATCCAGGCCATGGGTTTGTGCCTGCATGTGTTTTCATACACGTCTATCTATTTCGGTGACGTGCTACAACACGGCCATATCAAGCACTTGCATCGCTGATGAGGAAAAGATGGACAGCCCTGGCTCGCTTCCCCCCCCACCCCCCCCACCCTTTTAATACTCTATAATCATATTAACACGTGTCTGAAGGCAAACAATGAGGAGGTTTGTTTGGTCTGTGGAGAAGAATGAACCGTTCGTTCTATGGTGATGCTTGCCAAAGATACTGTGGTTGATGTGCATTGTAAGAAGCACAGGCTGAAATATCCTGACCAGTTCCCCTGTCTGATGATTTGCTGCCCTGGCAACCCTCCTTTTTATCTAAATATTTTGAGAGTCCACACCTGTGTCCCTCCAACAGACACAGTCACGTTGATGAGAAGATGCTAGTCTGTATTTTGTCCCTTTTGATGGCTAACATTCCTTCATGGCACCAAGCGCCTCCAGATGTTCTACTCTTAATTCAATGACCAATATGTCGGTCTGCCTGATATATCTGCCATTGTTTGATTTGATTTTGTATAGGTTTGTTTTACTTTGTTTATTGAACATTTTGGATAGATAATAATGATATTGAACCGCTACTGTGCTTCTACCATGTACTTTTTTTTAATGACATCGGCGTCAGCAATTAGGCAGCCGTTCTTTTACCACTTTCAACCTGCCATCCATATTCTGAATAGTTTCAAAACTTTTCAAAAAGTATCAAAACCTTTCAAAGATAGCTCAAAACTCAAAATAAGATAGTTTATGTGTGTTACGGTGGTCTAGGAACCTCCCAAATTCCCAAAATCTGGCATCGGTTGGGCTCTATACTGTACCCATGTTCCACTCTTTCTGGGAACACAGGGGAGCCATGCACAAGTAGGATTTCCCCCCCATAAAGCCGCTTAATTTGCCATGTTTTTCATCTCTTCAAAAGGCTTTGACATGGGAGCCCCCCCAAACACTCTGGACAGGACACTCTGGATAAAACATTAAGGGAAGCAGGCCTCACTGACAAAACGTCTCTGCATACCTAGGAAAGCAGCATGACAACTTAGATGTAGTAGGACTGTGAACTTACAAACAAAACCTAAAAAACCCTCGACAAGTCTTGTCATCGGGGCTGTGTCAAGGCCTTGTTCTTCTTGTACTTTCCCAGCCAGAGCATTGTCATTGAATTTCATCATGTTATAATGACTGTGATGACTGTGATTCTTTTCTTCACAGTGATTTAATGAGACCACCCCGGCTCTAAGTCAGTGCTCTACATTTCACAATGCACATCCTTCATCGCAAGTCTTTTTTTCTTATTTCGTGCTAAATATATCATTTGTCACAAAGCGATAGCTCGGCCAGTTCACTCTTTCGCCATTCCACTGCGATATTTCAAACCTTCCAATGAGCATTTGTCATGCACGCTTTCCCATTGCGTGTATCTGTGACTGTGTGCACGTATGTGCATGTGGGAGTGATGTTTTTCTTTTTTTGTTCTTCACCCCGCCACATCTTTGTTTCCCTGTCCAACCCGCGGCCAACCTACCCCCTGCATGGCAGACATTACTGATCTGTGGGCCTGTCAGGTACCATCAGCACAAAGCTGGTGCCATGTGACGCCCCCGGCGGCTTGCCAAAAGCTAATTGACCCTGAGCTGTGCTAATTGGTGAGCGCCAATCCTGTAACGAGGCTTTGAGGGGCGACCCACCGACATAGATGAAAGCGCACAGCTTTGCCTTGTGTCAAGGTCTTGTGGGTAATCGGCGCGTCCGCTGACCTGTGGGCTGGGAGGGCAGGACCACAGCATTGTGGTCCGTCTGGCCGTAGAGAGGGAAGAGGCAGGGAGAGAGTATGCCCAAGAGGACCCCACCCATGGGTGCTTCCCAGACATCCATGTCTCAGAGGATAAAAGGTGACCTTATTACAGCTGGTGTCTGAACCTGAACAACTCTCCCTAAATCCTCTCAGTGTTGTGAACATTGCAGAGATTTGGGTTTAAAACCCCATTTAGTAATATGTTGATTCTGTGGACAGGTTTCCACTTGCTTAAGTTCAGTAACAATATACGTGCGCCTTCATACATTTAAACTCTGCAAATGGGGCTATGGAGCTTTTTTAATTTTTACTTTTTTAACTCAAATCATATTGTGCGATGATGATACATCAGGCATTTCTGCCAATGTTTTTGGCACACGATAAATATATTCCAGTGGGCCTAATCCAGTCCCAGTTGATACTGTAGATGAGCCCAGAAACCAGACACAAACTCTCACAGGGGCTTTAACAGTCGACCAGGTAATTTTACTTTTGCAGATTTAGTCTGATAACCTTAGCTTAGAGGGGAACAAGTCTGCTCGGCATTGGCTGTCTACAATGGAGAATCGGTTTAAAAATGAACATATGTCTCATCTTGTGCCCTAGCCCATTTCCTAGCTCTCTCCAAAGTCAACGTTTCACATTACAATTTAGGCATTTAGCAGTGGCTCTTAATCCGGAGCGATTTACATTAAGCAAGAATGTCAATACATCATATACAGTACGTAAAAAAGTAGTTATCATGAATCATACGTAAGCTAAGAACGTAACAGTGGAATATCTATATAATGAAACTATGCATATATATTATATAGTGCTATGTCTACATAAAATGCTATAAATCTACATACAATTTTATCTAAGGAGCTCAGTCTTGTGAGGGTGGGAAGGATAGAAACAGTTAAGTGTCATCGGCATTGCAGTGATAAGACAGATTGTGAGCAGAGATGATAGTGCCTAGAGATTTAGTGTACAGAGAGAAAAGGAGGGGACCAAGTACAGATCCCTGTGGGACCCCAGTTAGGAGGGTTCGGGCGGATGATGGAAAACCTCTCCAAAAGGTACAGTATAGGTATAGGTCCGGTCGGTTAGGTAGGAGGAGAACCACTTTAGTGCCGTCCCACTGATGCCTAGATCAGCTAGGGTGTCTCGGAGCAGCTGGTGGTTCACTGTGTCAAATGCTGCTGATAGGTCTAGAAGAATCAGGACTGCAGAGTGGGAAGCAGCCTGGGCAGCATCTAGTGCTTCTGTGACTTCAAGCAGTGCAGTTTCTGTGGAGTGGGCCTTTTTTAATCCTGACTGGTTGGGATCGAACAGGTTGTTCTATGAGAGATGGAGAGAGAGCTGGTTGGAGACCGGAAAGGAGTGATACCGGTCTGTAGTTCTTGACATGAGGGGTCAAGAGTTGGTTTCTTGAGGAGTGGCTTTACTCTGGCTGACTTTAAGGCAGATGGGACCCAGCCTGAGGTTACTGACGTGTTGATGATGGAGGTGATGAAGGGGAGCAGATCAGGTGCGATGGTCTGGAAGATTGGAGACGGGACAGGGTCGGTGGTAGGTCTAGTGAATGTCACTAGTTTTAGGACCTTGTCTGGGGATAGAGGAGAGAAGGAGGAGGGAGGACATGCATGGTATGTTGGAACAATGGTACATTGTCAATTATAGCAAGCATTCAGCTCACACTCAGACCCATTTAAGGTTATTACAGAGCCCTCAGCATACGCAGGATTGTCCATTTATTTCCAGTGCCAATGGCAAAAAGACCTACACACAGACAGGTCAAAGAGATTCAGTTTCCTATCAACAGAAGAGTGAAACAAACTGAACCCTTGCCTGACATGTAGCCTGACACTGTGTTGCTGGTCAAGAAGATCTGAGGTCTTGTACAAGCCCATCAAACCCATGATGAGTGCAGCGCTTTACTCAGACAAGTCCTACATTGTCAGCTTGCTCTCCTCAGCCAAACATGCAACCTGAACTTTAACCAAATGACTCTGTGAGTTTCTGAGTGAGAAAACAAACGTATATTCAGCCTGTTGGTTTTGGCTTGGACCAAAAACCGCCTCTGCCACATAATTTACACGGCACTTCATCCATTTGTGTGAGCAGCTGAGCACAAATAAACAAACTAATAAAAGGGTCATCATGGGACTAGGTGTACAGTCCAATGTTTACTGTAACGGTGGTGACAGAGTTGGTCTTTGTGACATCACAAATTAGTCATGTATCTGTTGTTTCTTGCACTGTGAGAAAGTTGTTAGGATGATCGTCTGATCTCTCAGATGGAACATTTTAAATCTTCACTGGCTATTATATTTCCTCATTATGTGGTGTGCCTCAAGCTATAATTTTTGGACTGAAGCTGTTCTTTCTTTAGTACAGCATTTTGCCTATGCCGAGAATCCTGTGCTGCAAAAATGTAATACATGTTTGATAAAAAATAGTATCTGTATAAATATTTACAAATAAGGAATTACTTTGAATGTTTAAAATATATATATATATGTAATTAAAAAACATAATATACAATAAACTGACAATAACAATAGTCTGGTTGTCCTGTGGCCAACTAAACAAACAAACAAATATATAAATAGCCACTCTACCTCCTGAGCCACTGCTGCTCCACAGCATTTTCTATTGTTAGTTCAACGCTTTTGATACAATTTGTTTTGAATGTTCATTCATCATTTCATGCACAGTACATTGTATTCCATCTAGTCTGTGATTGGCTGCAAAAACCTGTTGAACTGAGCATTTTCCTGATGACCCCCCCCCCCCCCCTCATTGCTTCAGCCTTTTAGAAAAGAATATTCCAGCTAAAATGCCCAAGACAGGTTAGATTTATCTCCGTTCTAAATGGACAGCCTTTCAAAGTGGATCACTAGTCTATTATAATGCTCCATAGATCATTACTGACTGCATACATAATTGATTTACAGTCCTCGGCATGCATGTACAGTCCTGCTAGTCTCCACAGCCAGACAGCTGATAAAAGACAGCATGTACGAAATGCATGCTCAATACCGTGCTGTAAGTCTATGAACACTATACGTGTGCCAAGCCACTACGGCGTCAGAGTTTCTAAGGGCTACAGCATGTGCTGCTGTTATCAGTTAAGTGAAGTCAAGTTTACTTTCAAAGCCCTAAATCAAACTCTCAAGAAAAAAAGAAAAAATAAACATTGACAAGAAAAGAAAAGAGGGGAACCCCTTCCAGATTGGAAGGCATGCTGTAGGTGTTGAGTGTGAAATATACTAATATTATATAATATAATATAATATAATACCAGTAGCCCTAAAGCGCGAGCAGTCTGATGGCAGACTGCTGGGCGAGCGCTGGCACTTTGGCATGGGGGTCAGATCAACATGGAATGAATTCTGTACTGGCCATACAGTATAAGGAGCATGAGCATTGAGTGTACAGGGTTTGATGAGGTCAGATCAACATATGGAATGTCAGAACAGGTCAGCTCCATATATGAAGATCTAAGGGTGGTAGGGGGGAGAACTCTAGTTTTCGCCGGCTGCCGGGCGCGGCTGCACTAATAACTTTGGGACAGGCCCGACTACAGTTTAAATATCTGTCAAAAGGGAAGAGGAAGGATGGATGGGGAAGGATCAACATATGGAATGTTCTGACATGTATCCATATATGGAGATCTAAGGGTTTGAGGTTTGAGGTCAGATGTTGAGTTGCTGGCCAATATTGATGACAACAGGGATCTCCATATATGGGCTTATTTGCGACAGCAGGTCGCATTTATACCCTGATGATGTCATGTGATGTCACGAGACCTGGGCACCATACTGTATATGGGGGCATTCCCATGTATGCGGATATTGAGTGACAGGATGTACGATTTCATAGTAAATGCGACCTGTGGTCGCAATATTTGTTGCAGTATGTCTGTATTTCAACTTCTTATGACGTTTGGTAAATGAATGCCCTACTTCGTCATACAACAGTGTTGTGCAAATGTAGCGAAAATAGCTGAACTAAGCTCACAACGTGTCTCGATGCGATGCGATACTTTTGAAAATCTTTGACATTGAATGAGTGTGTCTGTGGGTTTTATAATATATATAACTAATGATGCTAGTAGAGGGTAGGGCTTGGTTGGACATGACCCTGATTGGGAAGACTCCAGACGCTGGTTGTGATTTTTGTTGCTATGGTAGTTGGTCTTTGTAACTATGATGTAATGGATAATTTAGTAATTGCGAATGCAGTGAGCACTAACTATGAGACCTAGCAGATCCTGTCTGTCTGTCTGTCTGTCTGTCTGTCTGTCTGTCTGTCTGTCTGTCTGTCTGTCTGTCTGTCTGTCTGTCTGTCTGTCTGTCTGTCTGTATGTCTGTGTGTGTGTGTCTGTCTGTCCCGCTGTTATGTCACCATGACTCAGCCATAACCATATAAGGAGTCGCCAAAGCAGCTATACGTCCAAAACCCAAATATGTACGAGCTGCGTTCGCTTCCCACGCTTGCGCGTCTTACTTGTTATATTTGATATACAGTATGTATGGTATAGATCGGCTGTTTTTGGCAAAGACATTTGTTATGGTGTGAAATAGCCCTGGGGGACCCCATCAACTAAGTATAGGGATTATTAACCTCACATTTATTAATGTTGGCACTTTAAGCACTTTGAAGATATTCCTGTGTTATTATGTCCTCATAGCTTAGCCAGAGGGGAAAGCGTTTTGTCTGACAGATGTCATAATTAACTTAATATAATGTTTGTTTGTAGAGACATTTCCTGCATCTGTTTTTTTTAGGACGTCTGACTTAACGTTACGGCTAACATTGATGGAAAAGTAATTTACTCACATTACCTTATCCCTTTGTAGTCTAATCAAATGTGAAATACAATATTACCTAATTATAGTAGGATTTCTTTTTGCATGCCTGCATTAAAATAATGTCTAGAACTTGACAAGACACTACACACCAGATCCATTCATCCACATTGTACTATCATTACTCTGTCAATCAGCACTACAATTCCCCAAAATCTGTAGGCGGCCATGCATGTTTATATATTAATAAGAAACACAGCAGAGGACATGACACCCAATCAAAAGCCCCAGTGCAATTTGGTTGCTGCATAGCTTGCACTGGATGAAGGAGGAAACACGCCCCCCCCCCCCTCCCACTCCCCCCTGCTGACTTTGTTACATCTACGACGGCTGCCGCTGAAGGGGTTAAATGACGTGTGCCAGAACTCAAATGAATGCAGTAGAATAAATACTTGGCAGGTTTGCTCTCTTCCCCAGCACGATGTAGCTACATGAACATGTAAACTGTCTGAGTTTTCAGACATAGCTGCAGGGCAGCAGGAATTACACTGTCACACAGAGGATATGGAGCTGCCGTGATATCCCCTTGGCACATAGTTGAAGCCCGTCCAGGTGGAAGCCGGTATGCTTTGCAAAAAAAAAAAGAAAAAGAAAAGAGAGATGTGAGAGAGTGAGGTGGGGTGGGGGGGAGGGGTTATATAGTCAGAGACTCATCAAGCAAAGCATAATCTCAACGATAAACAGATATGCTGCTTTTTACCTGTTGTTGCAGATGACAGAAAGAGGAGGTGGTGTCTGACAGGATGAGGGTGGAAACATCTTTTTTTTCCTTTTTTCTTTTTTAGTAGGGTACCAAGTATTACAGGTATATTGATATTATATATCGATGTTGTGGTGTGATATTTGATATCGTCTGTCTGGGATAATCATGACTTAGTATAATATGTGTTGTCTTTTCCTGGATTTTAATACGTATGTTTTACTTAATACTGTGATTTACTTTGTGCGCCTCTGCTTAGTGCATACTAAGCAAAAAAATAATCATAGTAGGGCAAGCAAGGTTAGGTTAATTTTTTTTCTTTTTTACACTATGCCCTCATACAAGGTAGTTCTCTGGCAAGGTATGTATTGTAAAAATATGAAGCCAGTTATGAATTAGGACTGATTCTAAAAAACGCTTTCTAAATCCTGACCTATATGTTTTCTGAAAGATTCTGTCAACATCACAACTTTTTGCGCAGTTCGGGTCTCCAAGTCATAGACCGTGACGTATGCGGAAGCGCCGTTTCCGCATGTGCTTTGTGGCCGTGATATGTCACTGACTTTACCTCTGCGTTTTCAACCCAGCTTCGTGGGTCTTCGACTACTGGCAGGAAAACATGGACGAGTTCCATGTGGTGATGTTGGTGACAATGTTCAGAGTGTTGGCCAGTAATGATAGAAACACAAGTTCTTCTTCAAACTGCCATAACAGATGGTCTTCTATGCTAGCCCTAACATTCTGGCAGGATTCGGTCCTGGCTGCTCCAATAATTTGAGGGAGCTCAGATTTCTCATTTTACTTAGGCACTTACTATTCTATTAAATTAACGGTATCACCCAAGCAAGTTATTAGTATTTAATTAGTATTTATTCAGTCAGAGGTCCTCTGCTTATAGGCTAAAGGTTGATAATGAGTTTGATTGATTGATCGAATATTTTATTAGACAACATATAAATGCAAACAGCATAATGTACAGTCAAGCATTTTGTCCAAAAGGATTTCACAGAAGAAAGACCTTGCTGTCTTGTTTCCATTCGGGTCCCATACACTCACACACAATCATGACAGGAATAATAATTCAGAACAATAACAAGAATTTATATAATAATAATAATTTAAAACAATAACAACATACGAAAGTTCTCGAAACATAATGGCCGAAGTAAATCGGAAGAGGATAGTCAGGATAAAGAGGTGGGTGCGATCACCTCCTCTCCCTTTGACCTGCTGACAGGTGAATCTTTAGGCCTGTCTTGAAGGAAGCCGCAGTGATTTGCTTGTTTGTGACGACCAAACTGATATATAGGCTATTCTGTCAAAGATCGTATTGTTGGCTTACAGCCCATTGATTCTACACCAGTTATGATCCTTTTGATGAGAAGCATGCCGGCAAAATTAAATCCAGGAGGAGGATGAGACAATTAGTAAATTACACACGTTTGCAAATATAACACAGCTGTACAGATTGAATCTGAATGAAATCTGTGATTTGCACTTATGTGCCCCTCTAGTTTCAAGAAAATATTGCTACTGATTTTCTCAGACCATGAACATGGTGTAGCTAATAGCAGCCATTTTCTCTTGTGTGCCGCAGTGTACATTTTGCCGACTAAAACTATGAACAAAAACATATTATAGGTAGTAGAACTAAAGGACAAGTCATTTTATGTCTGTCTGCCTCACCTCGGGTGTCTGAAAATAGCAGATTTACAAGCTCACGCTGCGACGTGTTGTAGATCAGCTATTTTGTCAGCATGCAACCAAGTGTAAAATCAGGCATTATGATGTTTAGTCGACTAAAACTAGACTAAAACTAAATAGTTTAAGATGATAAAAATGTGACTAAAACAAATGTATTTTTAGTCTATGACTATGACTAAATCAAGTGCAGTCAAAATTAACTCTGTGTGCCGTCAATTCAGTGTAACTTAAGTGATTTTCTTTTGTTAAAATGTGTGTTAAATAGCTCTATATTTTTATAGAAATCATTGATATAGAGTCTCTCTAGCTCTTTAGTAAAAATAAATAAATACAAAGTCCTTTTTAGAACTCACACAGGATACAGGATGAACAGGTTGACATTTGGCCACCCATCTGAACCAACCCCCTTTTACTGAACAAACACTCAATGATTACTATCAGAATATAGTGCTTTAAAGTGTCGTGATTTTTGTACTTTTTACAGTTTTTAAGAGGTGACAGTACTTCATTAGACCCCTTGGTGTGGTTATGTGCAACGATGTCTTCCCTTGGTATTTAGGGTTTCTTCCTGGAGGCTGAAACCTTGACAGACAAACGTGTCAAAAAAACAGTAATATAGTGACGTCACACTATCTGCCCCTCCTCTAACCCCTCCCTCTTTATCATACAACAACAGCTGTGGGTGTGGCTTCAGTTCAGGTGGATCACCAACCACCAAGCATATATACTTAATGGTGGGGTGCCCACATAAAAACGACATTTTAACAAATAATGTACACTTTTCGGAAATAATTCTTCCTCATATAACAATAAGACCTGATGATCATGTTTTAGGGTGGGAAAAAAAATCATGGCACTCCATCTTTAACCTTTTAACTAAGGAACTTTTGTTTTAACCAGAAAATAACAAGTTAACATCTTGTGGATGGAAAAAGGGCTGCACAATATTGTCATCAAATATGTACATAATTATGTATGCAGTAACGATAACTATCAGGATATTTATTTACCCAATGCTGTTTGAAATGTAAAAAATGGGAGGGGCATATTATTTCACTTTCTTATTGCATTGCTTAAAAGAGACTGAAATCAATTTCATTTCTCCACGAAGCCCTGCCATAAGGACAGTCGGCCTGTTTGGACTGTTAAATGACTTTATATTGGTATTGACTGCTATATTGCATGTCTGTCCATGATCTGTCAGTGTACAGTAGGTACACAGGAGTTACATTCCATGTTGTTAGAACTTAAAAGAAGTGACCTGTGTCTAAATGCTTTTGTTCTCTCTCTCTCTCTCTCTCTCTCTCTCTCTCTCTCTCTCTGCCTCTCTCATGCTCTCTCACACACTTTATCTCTCTAAAAGAAAATCAGAATCCCTTTATCCTCCCAGCCAAGTGCGAGCTGTTAAACTGCCAGAGCCACGCCGTCCACAGACAGACGGGGCATAAAATAAGCACTAAGAGAAATGTCTGCGGAAAAAAATGTAGATGTGATTGACAGGCTTTCAAACCCACGTGTGCCACAAGGCGTCCTGAATTATGTGGAAAGCTGAGGCATTATTTCAAGCATTCTTCAGTCAGCGTGGATAACGTACAGCCTGAGAGATGAAGTACATTAACCATGCCCGTTCTAGTGACCAGCACTTCCATGTGTACTGTACTGTCTTTGGGCTGCCTTTCCCTACTTTTTTGTTATTGTAAAGGGTTGAGGGTTTTCTTATACAGGAAGCGTTCCGGTCTAAATCTACTGTATCCACTGTAGTATGAAAGGAGGAGGCACAAGAAGTCTGCTTTGCCGAAGTCCATTTTATGCCCTGCTTTCCGGGTTTGTGTGAACACAAACATTTGCTTGTGATTGGCTGATCACCCCATAGTGATGATTTGGTTGGCTGAGCAAAGTACATTATTGAAGATAAACGTGTGAGCAGAAAAGTGAAGACGGCAAAATGTGATTGGGCGGAATGACTTTTGTGATGATTTGATTGGCTGAGCACGGAATGTGATGTATATGCTCATAAGAGCGCCCCTAAACTAGATTTAGTATTTAAACTATTCCAATTCTAAGAGATTTTCTTTTTCTTTTTCGCAGCTAGTTATCAAAGTTTATATGATCACTTCTATCTTCTCTCTACAAGACATACTGCATTTACCACAGGATTCTGTTGGCAATACCAAATCCACTGTGCAATCCCATCTACACTCTACAGTATACCTTCCTCTGCCTCCTTCCTTTAACCCTTGGCTATTCCCATGTAGTTTCTAGGAATTCTAGGAATACAGTCAAACACTAGTCACTAAACACACAGACTTCATTATTTGTCTGGCCATAGGGTGCACATTTCAAATTGTGCTACTGTTATCTACTACAAATGCTCAATTAACATTGAGTGACTGCAGTTTCTGCCAGCGGTGAAATGTCCCTTTAATGCAGCAGCGTTTAAAATTAAACGTATAAAGCCCAGCCATCATACATCATCTTAACCCCAAGTGGATCTCGCATCATGTCAAGGTGTTCACTCGCTTGATCGTGCGCGTTGATCTGGGCGGTCTCATCGTTCTCAGAGTTGTCTCGTGTCTTAATCGTGCCAGATGACAGACACGTCCCCTGGGCTGTCTGAGCCGCATGAGACATTATTCTTCGTCTGATGTAGATTAGACCACCCTAAAGGCCTTGAGAGAGAGAGAGCCACTGCATGGGGAAACCACCCTAAAGGCCTTGAGAGAGAGAGATCGAGAGCCACTGCATGGGGAAACCACCCTAAAGGCCTTGAGACTGAGAGAGAGAGCCACTGCATGGGGAAACCGTCAGAGCAACAACTGGGCTGCGACGGCAGTCGCTCTCGCAGACACTTTGAGGTGGAGGAATCTCCCCCCCCAGCTTCAACACCTTCCTTAATTGGTTAATCAGACTTTACCATGTCACTTTCATGGAGAGCAAAGTAAAAAAATAAAAAACATCCCTTTGATGTTGCGACGGATGCAGTGGTGCAAGAGAAATAATTGAACATGCCTAGAGCGTGTGTTTAAATGATGTTTTTACATCGTGGTCTTATATCGCCATGACATTTTGTTGCTTTGTCAGTATTTTCCCCAGTATTAGATTCTCAAAGTTATCTCAGGTTTTTGGTTTACATCTTCCAGTTTATCGTTCCACTTTTATCCCCGCACACACGCACGCACGCACGCACGCACGCACGCACGCACGCACGCACGCACGCATGCATGCATGCACACAAGTTCGCCACGCACGCATGCACGCACGCACACACGCACACATTACACACACAAACGCCCCCCCTCTGGGAACTGTTCGATTTCGCCGTCTGATCTGGTGTGGGTGGTGTGAGCTGTGCGAGAATACTGCCACCCCGCTTCAGTGTCCTCGTCTGTCCCTGTCTGGCTTGCAGACACCCCTCCCTCCCAGTTCCTGTCGTGTCCTTTTCGAGGGCCAGCTCCTCTGAACCCAAACAACAGTTCCATTTGTTCTGCCAGGGCTGGGAATGCACTCAGCCGTCTTTGGCTCTGTTTCCTCCTGCCCTGCTGGGTGCCAAACCTGTGGACCTCATATGCCAGCTCTCTCTCTCTCTCTCTCTCTCTCTCTCTCTCTCTCTCCTGTTTGTCTCTCTCTCTCTGTCTGCCCGTCACTTCGTGACAGTGCCAATGTCTAAGTCACTGGTAAAAGGGTCTTGAGACCATCTGTGCGGCTCACTGATAGTGAATTTATGAATTTCTGCAGGGCCAAGATGGATTTACTGTATAAAGTGTTGACTGCTGCATTTGTTCACAATGGTCCTCCATTGAGATTAAACAATGTTGAAAGCTTCTGCAACACAGGGTCACACTGGGGTCATTCTGGGCGCTCAGGTGGCACAGAGGTTAAGTAAATGCCCACCACCGCAAAGTTGAGGGATTTGAATCCACCGCGGTGCATCCAACAACATCATCGCCAACATACCCAACATCAGCGCAAATCGGTGCGTGTGTTGGAATTGGAAATGAACGACATCAGTTGTTGGGCAAGCTGAAAATGTGGAGATTTCGGCTTGTGTCTTATATTTCACAAAGCCCAGAAAGCATGCACACCGTTCTGTCTTTTTATTGGGGGGGGGGCGGGGTAGGGTTAGGAAATGTACACCTGTAATCTAATGGTTTCAGTTAAAGTGCATACACTTATCACTTAACATTTTTCTATTTGCCCCCAAAATTCCTTTTCTACAAATTTGAGAGGGAACACTTAAAGGTAATTATCGTGTCAATTATGTTCACTACACATCATCTTACAAATCATGTCAAGAGGCATTTGTTTTCTCCCTTCCTGGGCTAGTGTGCTATTTCCAACTGAAGGGTCGTGAGTCAAGAGAAGGGTAATTAATACGTTTTTCCAGCTATTTGCATTTGAGCGGCTGCTGCCGCATTGGAG
>NC_137867.1:12713523-12783759 GCF_963924005.1 Protomyctophum bolini | reverse complement strand
GGGGACTTGTAGAGGATGCATTCTGGCTCCGGGACACAAAAGAAGGACATGGACAGTCACTCTGTAGCACTTAAATCCACCACTCCTGCACTCCCAGTTCAATTGTGGCATTTTGGCATGACTTTTGTCTTTTCTTTGCCTACATTACTTCCTCTACCAGTGACTGAGCTTGATTTGTCGGAACACCTAGTTCTCTCGACTTGCGTTGAAGGGAAAGGTGACGGGCTTTTAGTGATCTGATATTTTTAGGATGGCGATGTAGTTCCGTCCGTCCGTCCGTCTACCACTTTGGTCACAAATAAAATCAAATGATATCTTGCTACTACTGGCTTTTATGTTTCTAAACCGGATCACGGCTGTTTTCGAATGAATGCCAGGCTTTCCTCTGTGGTTGAAAGCCTGGTGACACAAGGTTACCGTTGGAGGGAGAAAATGAGCAACCCCTCTATCAGTCCCATAATCTGTGGGATTTGATGTGCTGCCTCAAACTTTCTGGCAATCTCCAGTACATGGATCACTTGTTTAATTGGCTCATTCACCATTTGTCCTCACAAAAGTACAATAGTGATTCACATGATGTGTGGTTGGGGGGACCATCCCCGAATGTGGTAATCTCACGAATGACCATCGTGTAATTCCGAGATTGGTTTATAAAGAAAAGCAGACACACGTCACTCTTTGAAAGTTGGTGGAAACAAACAGGCAAAAACACTTTGCTTTATGTCCCAAAAAAAAGAAGCTTTGTGGCGTGTAACGCAGATTGACTGTTAAGTTGGAATGTCTAATCAAAATGATTTCAACCAGACGGAAGAAATGTTGTCCATGTAAACGCTGCTAATGTCATCACTTCAAACCACTGTGATCTGGTTGGGTAAGCAGCACTGCCTCTAGGGACCATTAGGGGGGTTTTCAGACTCTTCGTCTAGTTCTCTTTTCTTTCAGAGTTATAGTGCTTTTGCTTTTTAAACGGACCATCTTTGCTGAAGAGCTCCTGCGTATCTCCAGTGAAAGTTATCCGGTGCACATGGGGCATTTAATATCTGCAGAGCTCTGCTGTTAACCCATTTTGGGCGGAAACCCCTTTTGGTGTTAGCATTACGTTATGCTTTAGCTATTGAAAAATAGCAGATCTACAAGCTCATAGCTCTACGAGCTTGTAGGTCTGCTGAACGACTGACATAGAAACATAGCTTTTTCAGAAAACTGTCAGGATGTAGAAGACATTTTTAGAATCTGATCTCGGGTCAGAATGGGTTAATATAATTTTGCCCCCCCCCCCCTCTTCATATGTGTGCTTCCCCTTCCTGTGACCTCAAATGCCCTTTAATTTTAATGACGGCAGTATTTCTGGCACCCTGAATAACCTAGAGAAATAACACTGCCCCGCCTCTGGCTGGATTATACTCAGCCAACCCTCACTGAAGTCAAGTGCATCATTTTCCCCTGAACGAGTGAACCAATTAGTCATTTTGTACAAGGAATGTCAGACATGTTCTTGAACTTGACTTTCGTCCTTTCTTTTTTGTCTGTATGCGAGGCTCCCCTCATGCTCTCCTGCTTCAGACCGAGACGGAGCATCACCTGCTCTCTTGCCTCTGAAGAGCCTATCCATGGGTAAACACCTTCAGGAACAACTGGCTATTTGATCCCCCGCGCCCCCATCTCTCGCCACTTTTAGAACCAAGTGGCCCCCTCGTGGGCATTGGCGTGGTTGGCATGGATGTGCCTAGACTTGTTGAATGCCCCCCCCCCCCTGACGACAGGGTCCCTTTCCATGAATCATGGAGATGTCTTAGAAGGGATATGCTCGTCTTTCAAGTAAAGTGGGAAGGGTTTTCCACTGGGTCTTATTCTTAACAACCGTTACCATGTAGGACATCTGATTATAGCGCTGTGCGGCCTGCTCATGGTTTATTCTGCGCGGATCATGTCATCGTATGAAAACAGGTGATATGTCCAATTGTCCGTGGCCTTGCAAGTGTACGTTGCCATCATCAGACCTTCTAGATTCTGTATTTCGGTTCATACACATTACAAACGATTTTTAGGAAATCTTTAAGTTGACCCTGTTTGATATCATACATGACGAACATAATGACAGTCATATGGGAAGTATTATAACAAATTCATCTACCGATATGCAGGTCGCAACAATTGCTGTAATTCAAATAGGAGACAGACCTGTTGGAAGTGATTACAAAAACTGCACGTGCAAAACTGGAATCTATTTGTGTTATTGAAGTCAGTGGAAGGATTCGGTTACAAGATACTGTTAACTGCCATCATTTCTTTAATTTTTTTTCTCCATATCGATTATCATAATTTTATGGATGCCTTATTGATGTGTTCCAGATGTTCCAATTCAAACCAAATGCTAACATCTTTAATAGTGCAAAATCTAAAACAGTTCGCTCCTGCACAATATGCAGCCATTCTTGCTGGAGCAATATTGGCAGGCTGCGCGTATGCACTGCAGACTACTTCACAGTAGACTACTTATGTACCCATTGAACTGGCATGCTCAAGCTGTATTTTGTCATTGTCGAAAAAAAACCTTGTATCTCCACATATTATCTTTTCGTGTTTGTTTTTCATAAATGAATGCCCTATTTTATACTTTTATGACAGTTGTGCAAAAGTACCAAAGAAATTGCTGATCTAAAAGCTGTGAGCTTGTGGATCTGCTATTTTAACTATTTCTGAAATATTTGGAATATGCCTATTTGCCTAAAATATGGACGTCGGGTTGAAAGCACTTGTCCGTCGGTGGGTTTTATAAATATTGAATTTATGAAAACTATATTAACAAGAGCTACCTACAAGGGTACACGCTATATTGAACTACATAGGAACCATTGGATCGCGGCTTCTTTTTGTCCATTTCCTGAAAAGTAACGGTTTTGGAGATGGAAGGTTTGGTATATACCAATTTGCCTATAAAATCAACCTTGTTAAATTTGAGTGGCAGATGGGAGGTGCTGCTCAAGTTTCAGTTTCATTCTCTTAGCGCTGAATATTTCACAACTCTGATCTGCAGGCTGCTGGCCATATCACCTTTATTTGATTCCAAATGAATGCTCTTTTCCAAAAGACATCTAGAGTTACACACGAGCGTGACACTGCAGAGACTTTCAGGGCTCAGGTGAGCAACACTGGAATGACTGGATTACATGGGTAGATCTGATCTGCTTTAAGAAAATGCATGCCCACATTTTAATAGATTTTGTTCAATGGTGCAATACAGTTGCAACTCAGACACTCGCTGCAGACACTATTGTGTGGGACTTGGCAGACACCCCCTGAAGCGTCTTTTGAAAAAGGTTACCTTGTTTGCCCCTTGAGCTATTTTCATTCTGCCTTGCTGTCTAGACTCGCCAGTGAAAATACTCCTCAATAACCTTAGCTCTCTCTCTCTCTCTCTCTCTCTCTCTCTCTCTCTCTCTCTCTCTCTCTCTCTGCCTCGCTCCTCTCTCTCTTTTTCTCCCTTCCTCTCTCCCACTAACCCTCTCCTATCGCATGTCTGTCATGACATCACACCAACATTAGGTATCCAAGGCACAAGACGGTAAACAGATATTTGTTTAATCCATGAAAACCGGCTTTGCATTGGCTATTCAAAAATAGCAGATATACAAGCTGCCATTAAGGGAAATCTTGCAAGTGTGATTTGGAAGCCATTTGTAATCGGCCTCAGGTCTTAATGGGTTAATAAACCTTATTAACACGCATGCTTTACACAGCACATTCCTTATTACAAGGTGCAGGCTCTTGGAATAGGATAATCCAGCCTGGGGCCTTACACCTGAACCTCAGGCCTAGGCTCTAGTCTACGCCCATATGCAAACAGCCTGGGGCCTTATACACCTGAACCTCAGGCCTAGGCTCTAGTCTACGCCCATTATGCAAACAGCCTGGGGCCTTATACACCTGAACCTCAGGTCTAGGCGCTACGCCCATTTGCAAACACCCTGGGGCCTTATACACCTGAACCTCAGGTCTAGGCGCTACGCCCATTTGCAAACAGCACAAAGTCCTCAGGAAAGGCCTTTCTTGGCTCCGACAGCATCCCCGTCTGCCCTGCAAACTTGTACCAGTTTTTGTGTGTCAGTTGAAATGAGTGATGATCACATCTTCCTGACTGTTCACCCATGACACTTAAAGGCTGGTATGTATATTCTGTTTAGGGGCTCTTTTGAGCCACTGTATGGTAAGTCATGAGCGTGACAATTACAATGCCTGCGTTTTGTTACGCCCAACATGATGCTAGAGTGGCAATGGTAAATATCACAACAGGAAATCTGCCTTTCTTCCCCCCCCCACAATGGGACGTTATTCTTCCACATCCAAAGTGGAAGTTGATGATTCTCATAAAGTCTCTACACACAGTACAGTAGATGAAACTGGACAGTTTCGGAACCACAGGCATATACCAGATTATTGGAACCAGCCATTCATCCTTTTGAACTGTGGGTATTATTTTGAGCACCAATTCAAATGCATGTTGTTCTCCAGCGTGCCATGTTGTATTACACCATGAAGGAGATGTGGTCTGGCAGTGTGGTTTGTCCTTGCCTTTGGTTGGCACAGTGGAATTAATGGCCAAACGGTGTGTCAAGGCACACAGGAGACAAGGCCAGGTGTGTGCCACACATTATTATTGCAATATGTACTTTGTACTCATTTCCCAATACAAAGGCAAATGATATACCGTACCCTAAAAATATATATTAAGTAATACTTTACTACATTAAGTACTCAACCCCAGTCAAAGTATTGCTACTCATGTCAATGAGTCAACAACAAGTCAAAGTTTCTTTGAACTTGTACTTAATTTAAACTACTGAAGTAGGCTACTAACTTTTTTTTCAAAGTATAAATTACTTATTTGGTGAAATGTTGTCATTTTCCAAAATAATTTAAAGATTAAATATTATAATAATAGTAATAACCAATCTAAATCTTAATATGCTACTGTATCTTCACTATATTTGAAATAGGGCTTAAGATAATAATATCGTTTTTTTCCTTTCCTAGAAATTTGGTGGAGTAAAATAGATTTTTTACAAATTCAAACCTTTTGGGCATGTCAAAACTCGTAATCTAATGTCAAAATTGACTTTGACGTGATTGATTGAATCAAATCAAAGACAAGACTGTAGTACTGTAGCCAGTCAAAAGGATAACATACAAAGCCCAACCCAATTCATCAGTACATTAAAATCAGTACAGTAAAAGCTCAGTAGCAGCAAAAAGGTATATTCAGTGAAAAGGATGGGCAGGGGGCTAGGGGGGGGCAGAGGATGCTGCTAGCCTGGGTAGGGGGGCTAGGGGGGGCAGAGGATGCTGCTAGCCTGTGTAGGGGGGCTAGGGGGGGCAGAGGATGCTTCTAGCCTGGGTAGGGGGGCTAGGGGGGGCAGAGGATGCTGCTAGCCTGGGTAGGGGGGCTAGGGGGGGCAGAGGATGCTTCTAGCCTGGGTAGGGGGGCTAGGGGGGGCAGAGGATGCTGCTAGCCTGGGTAGGGGGGCTAGGGGGGGCAGAGGATGCTGCTAGCCTGTGTAGGGGGCTAGGGGGGGCAGAGGATGCTTCTAGCCTGGGTAGGGGGGCTAGGGGGGGCAGAGGATGCTGCTAGCCTGTGTAGGGGGGCTAGGGGGGGCAGAGGATGCTTCTAGCCTGGGTAGGGGGGCTAGGGGGGGCATAGGATGCTGCTAGCCTGTGTAGGGGGGCTAGGGGGGGCAGAGGATGCTGCTAGCCTGTGTAGGGGGGCTAGGGGGGGCAGAGGATGCTTCTAGCCTGGGTAGGGGGGCTAGGGGGGGCATAGGATGCTGCTAGCCTGTGTAGGGGGGCTAGGGGGGGCAGAGGATGCTGCTAGCCTGGGTAGGGGGGCTAGGGGGGGCAGAGGATGCTGCTAGCCTGGGTAGGGGGGCTAGGGGGGGCAGAGGATGCTGCTAGCCTGGGTAGGGGGGCTAGGGGGTCAGAGGATGCTGCTAGCCTGCTACCAAGGTGTAGCCCATGACCCTATGGACCCCAAAATGTCCAGCAACTTTTCTTCACACCTTCCAACCAACTGATCTCCCGACTTAATCCGACTGCCAGTCTGTAGAAATATGTAGTAGTCTGTTACTCCGTTTGGTGCATGGGGAGCTACCTTAATAACAATGGCAACGTCAGGATAAGCCTCTTTGCATCGGTTGGATGTAAGGAGCATGACCGCCTCTTATTTTTGAGCGGTGCTAGCCGCTCCAGCGCATGTGCCCCGTGACATCTTGGATGTGGCATCCAAGTCTTTGGACTTTTTTACTGAACTTTTTATTCCATATCAACTTTTTAGGCCAAGTCAATGTTAAACTAGAAAGGTGAAATTCTGGTTTCGCTGACACGAGCCGCGAGGAATCCGTTGGGAAATTAATTCTGTCTTTAATCCTGTCTTCATGTACAGTATTTGTCCTTCTTAATCTTCATGATTGTGGTAAGACATTTGCACAATTGATGAATTCTGTCTTGCCATTTGTGATGTCACTGGACATTATATTGTCCAATCAGAAAAGGGACAGAAAAGGGCAAGAAGCCCTAAAGGGCGAAGTCACGTGCACGCATCCGCCTGGGTGACAGCAGACTGCTGGGCGAGTGCTGGCGCTTTGGCATGGGCGGTCAGATCTATATATGTAATGAATTCTGTACTGGCCATATATGGAGCGTGTCTTGAGTATACAGGGTTTGATGAGGTCAAATCAACATATGGAATGTCAGAACAGGTCAGCTCCATATATGGAGATCTAAGGGTGGCAGCGGGGGCAGTGTCTTGAGTGTACAGGGTTTGATGAGGGCCCAGGCAGGGCCGGGCCTTAAGTTGAGAACTCTAGTTTTTGCCGGCTGCCGGGCAACTAATAACTTTGGGGCGGGCCTGTCTAGAGTTTGAATGGACAGGTATCAGTCAAAAGAGACTGCAAGCGAAAAGGAAGGACGGGTGGGGAAGTTATCAACATATGGAATGTCAGCTCCATATATGGAGATGGAGGCTTGATGTCACGAGGCGTGACCATATGGAGGCGTGATGTCACGAGGCATTACCAAATGGAGGTGTGATGTGACACACGGAAATGCAGGTTTTCATAGTAAATGCGACCTAGTGTCGCAAAAACAATAGTGTGTTGCCTACAGCAGCCACTAACTAGAAAGGCAAGTATGGACCATACTTGCCATACTGTATGGTTGCCCCGGCATTTTCAAGCTTTGAGTCTTGCATAAGTATAGTATGATGATGATGTATTGACCCACGCAACGTCACAGGGACCCTAAAAAGTTTATACGGAACAAATAAATTATAAGTTGTGCAATTACTATAGAATGCCACTCTAATGAATGCATTTCCATCCCTGCATACGGCACACATACACTTTCCTTACATGTCGTAGGGACCACATGTAAAGAGTGGATATGAGGATACCGGTATGAGGGTTACGGTTAGGTTAATCATGCCCTTCAGGTTTAAGCCAGTGATTCAGTCTTTGTAAGTGGTGCCCTTGATTAGTAGAGACTTGGAATGAGCAAATGGTCTTCACAGTAAAATGCCCGGTGTTAATTTGACTGTTGAGAGTGTACAAATATAACCATTTGGATACATTTGGATACACTCTTGAGTTACTGTGTTGGGATGGGATGTGAGTAAGACTCATGATGCTGCGCCTCCAGCGATGTGATATGACGAGACGTTTACAACAGCACGCACATCCAAACGATGTACACAACAATGACCCAAGTTCGAACTTGGGTCAACTTGGGTCCCCACACACACACACACACACACACACACACACACACACGCACATGCACACGCACATGCGCACACACACAAATGGAGAAGAGCTGCCAGTCATTTTACAATGGAGAGGATGTTTTCACTTCAGACACTTGCCGGTGGAAACAGTATATATCCATGATAATGGCGCGTTTAGCGGAAAGGTTTACATCTCATAATCTGTTGTAATTGAGTCCTTGTGGAAGCAATGCACAGTCGCTGAGGGTCGTTATTCTTCACTTGACATGTACACCACACCATTTGTTCTCACACCGCCAGCGGAGCTACTCCACCACCGGGCGCCATATTGGGGACCTCTTTGTTTTCAGAGCCGTGTTTGTCATCGTTAAACCTGGTCATGTAATACCCTTGTGGTACTCCTGTGCAGTCCCAGTGGTCTGAACACGTAGCCGGGCGGAAAAGGAGTTTGAAGAGAGTGGGATGAAAGGGAGGACTAGGAGAATTAACAGCCCTTTGAGTAGATAGGATAGACGGAGCCTCTGCTAAAGTCTGGAAGGAGTCCAGCCACCACAACAATGCTCTGTCAGCAAACGATGCTACTATCCCCTTTGATTTGAATTTGTAATTGATGTTCATATGACTCAGAGCCAAAATATACCAATTTACTCCCCGCGGCGAAGGCGGCATTTAATCACTCCAAGGTAGCTTGCAGATGACAATGAGGTTCAGGGTTTTTCTCAGAGCTCTCACCTCTCGCCTCTTCTCCGCTGCTAATTATGTGTTAGCTGGATGTCGTTAAATGTCGAAAATATACTGTTACCGTCGACACACTCTCCTTTCTGAGGTATCATGCATTTGTTTAGGAATGTCACTGAAATCCTCCTAAAGCCTTTAACATGACAGTTATCACCACTAGCACTGGCAGTATTGAAACCGGTAGAAGACAAACAGAATTGATGGAGGATTTACAAATGATCACATTGCACCAATGCACAGATACGACTTACGTGTTTCTTTTTATTTACATGTTGTGCATTATGGGCATTTGTTTTAACTAAAGTGTGACCCTGGGGGTTTGCAATAATGATTTTGAGCTTCCTCGGACCGCCTTGACAGTCTGTTACTGTTTGTGTTCCTGGAGGAAGTCTCAACGATGTGACAGTGTAATTATGTCTTTTACTTAGACAGTTGTTTGACTCAACTATCCATTAGCACGGACGAATACAAACACCATTAACTGCCAACATTTCTCATTGTCATTGCTTAAGCGCAGAGCCTTGATGTTGTGTGTTTGCTATTACCACAGAGCGATCTGACCCCGCAATGAGTTAATTGAAAGAAATGCTGATATAATTGCAGTTCAGTTATCTGGAGCCAAGATGGCAATTATATACCGTATCAGTTAGAAGTAAGAATATTAATTTAGCTATGCAGAGGCATCATTATGCATTCAGTGATGATTGAATGTTTATGAACACTAGAATTATCTGCATAAATATGACCTAAAACATGATCAGAGTAGAAGTAGTACATAAATAGAACCAAATGAATCAACAAAACAACAACATTATGGCTTTATTGTGTGTTGAACAGTGGTGGATAGTAACTAAGTACAGTATATTTACTTATATTACTGCACTTGTAAACCTTTGGAGTATTTTGGGTTTTTTGCAAGCTTGTGACCTTCACGTTGCTACATTTCTAGGAAGAGTAACAAAAATGTATTATAAATGAACGCCTTAAACTCTATTTCAAATATGTTCTCAATTTCAACACAGATGATATTATAAAGAAAATGTACATTGTAATTTCTTTGAATACTTTACTTGATTATATGCTTTGTTAAGGATCTTGGAACCCGAATGATGTTGGAACCCGAATGCTGTCCTGCTCACCTTTTTGAGTATGTTAATGTCGCATACCAGAGGTGATGAGTATGGTCATGTCATCAAAAAGTATAACGTTAGTATGCGTCATTTGTTTCTGCCTGTAGCCTATTATCATACCAACTGGGTTGTTTGTGGGATTGGAAACACCTGTCTAATTTCACCACTAAACTTATCCTAGATGTCGTTTAGGCTAGTATGTAGTCTAATGTTAGGTCCTTTCTCTCAACAAATAGGTGACATAATATGTCATAAACATTCAAGCGCTGCCGTATACGTACATCTATAGCAACCTGGAGGTAGAACAACACATAGTTGAGTGTAGAAGGTTTTGAAAGTATTTCATAATAGGTACCTTGTGGTTTTAGAAGGAACCAGAGGAAGGGAGGAGAGACAGATGACATAGAGCAGTCCTAGCGCTTTAACAATGTTCAATACATGAAGCAGATTGAAAGCACCTTTCAAAATGTCCTCCAAGAGTCCTTTCACCTGCAGTAGGTGGTAACCAAGTTTCTATAGATCACAATCATTGCAAAGAGCCCGTAATTACCGTCTAATACTTATTAGACGGTAATACTTATCAAGTAAATATTGACTGCAGCTGCTAGCGCTGCCTTGCATAACTTATTGAATCCAGTATACATGCTGCTTAGCGCCTATAGACCATGTTAATGTGATCCAAATGTGAGTAGGTCCCCAGCTGTAATTGCTAGCACGCGCTCTGGCATTTGCGATTCTTTTTATTTACAACCTTCAAGCTATACAAGATTAATCAATAGTGCTCGCACAATGGAACATATGCAGACTATAAATCATCTTTTTGTTTCCACGGAGCCACTAAAACATTGTGCATTGCTTCCTTTGTGGTCCGCCAATGTGATTGACTGATTAAGTTGAAGCGGTATTTCACTTTAAAACACTTCTGGGGTCATTGTAACGTCTACTCAGGCTTGTGTGTGCACCCCAGTTGCTTGATTCAATATATTTTAATATTTTTCTAAGATATCTTTTTGTGGTTTTCAGCTTTATTTTATTTTATTTTATTTTTGTAGAGAGATAGGTATACAGTATGCTGAGAGAGATAGGGGGGGGGTGACACGCAGTAAAGGCCGTCGGGATCGGGAGTCGAACCCGCGGCACACTGCCAGACTGGATTATTAAATATGAATAAATTAAATGAGCGCGTCCGAGCAAATAACTGTCAGAGTAGAAAATGAACCCAGAAGTGTTTTAAAATTAAATACTCGTTTAACACTCAGTGACATGCAGAGATGTATGCCATTATTATTATAATTATAATTATTATAATTGTAATAATAATAATTATTATTATTGCGACCGTCGCAGATTACTTTGAAAACCTGTCCGCCAGTTGTGTCATCAGTCCATCACGCCTAGTGACATCACGATCACGCCTCGGGACATCATGATCACGCCTACTGACATCATGATCACGCCTCGGGACATCATGATCACGCCTACTGACATCATGATCACGCCTCGTGACATCACGTCCTCATATATGGCCGTCTCCATATATGAAGACACCGATCTCTCTCTGCTTGCTCTCAACGAAGGCAGTCGCTCTGAGATGTAAGGAGGGGAAGATGGTGGCGGGCGGTACGACCCAAGTTGCTGCGGCCAGTGCACTTCAGCACATCACAATAATACACTCCTAAAACGGCCATAGAGTAGACATCGTGACAAATGTGATGAGGTCAGCACATTTTGGGCACATTTGGGCAAGTGGCTATGGCTGCTTTCAGCCCAAGGAGTGTATTTTGTGCAAAACTAATGCTTGGAATGGATTCAGAATCATGAAAAAACCCTAGTTTGATGTACAGGGGTGAAAACATGAATACCCCCCCCCCCCCCCCCCCCCCAGCTGTTCCGGTCTGGCGGAGATAAGAAATAAAAAGCGTGTGTGCTCTGTTGTGAGTGAATGCTTACAGATGAAAGACAGTCGTCCTGGAAGTTTGGTCATTGTTCAGGGCTCTGATAGCCTTAGGGGAAAACTCTGTGTCTCTGTTTCTTTCTCTCTGTCGTGACAAACGCAGGCGCAGCGGCACAAACCGCTCGCATGGATGGAAAAAAACTATTCTGAATTCACTGTCCATCCATCAAAGTCTGCTAGGCATTTAGGCCAATACGGAAGTTATCCCATATGAACACTTACACCCACGTCCTCTGTCCATTTATCAGCATTTTGAACATTCAGGTCTTGGTACCCTTTAGTTTAGATGGTGGTGAAGGTTTCTTCAAACGTCTGGCACATGTGGTGTTGTGTGTCATTGACAGCTGCTGATTGGTTGTGTAGAGTAGACGATGAGGCACATAGTTATGAGCCAATCAGTGGAAGTCGAGCAGGACACTTCTCAAATGGTTAAAAGAAAAATCACACTTGTGTGAACTTAAGTGAGGGGCATTATAGTGCACATCTGCCTTGATTGTTCCCACCTCATGTGATGCAACTGAGCAATAATTGCAAATGACCAAATTTGTTGTCACTTTCAGAGATTTTGAAATAATTTCATATCACAGACACTGTGTGTGTGTGTGTGTGTGTGTGTGTGTGTGTGTGTGTGTGTGTGTGTGTGCTAAGTTGCGAACCCTAAGAACATCACTTTGTTCTTTGAGTGTCTATTTTTTCTGTGTCTAAATCACGACGGGCCTGGATGCTGGATGCGTACGTACACTCTGTCCCGCTTGTTGTGTGTTTGTACAGGCTGTTTTCAGGGGTGGGGAGGGGAGGGGAGCGGTGTGTGTGTGTGTGTGTGTCCGTGTCCGGGGGCATATGTTTGGCTGTCTCTTCTGTTCCATAAACATGGGTGCTAAGCTCAAGATGGAGTGACGAACACATTAAGCGCATAGCACACGATGTCACCGTCGCTTTGGGGCGTTGTTTTGTTTTTACACGTTCGTCACTGCCGGAAGGAGCGTCTGTCTGGTCAGCACACGACGATAAGCGGGGCCGTCTGTGATCTGACCCGAGTCTGAACACCAACCCACTTATCGAGAGGTCGAGTGTGTGTCATCGTCATGGCCAACGAGTGAGCATCCCCAAAAGAAGGGGGTCAATAATGAGGGCGGGGGCCGCGTTATCGCCAAAGCACTGTCAAATGATTCAGCAGATGTCGGTATCCTTCAGTGAATTGCCTCTGCCATAAGAGAGTTAAGTAATGTTGCAATACGAGACGTGAGCCAATCCCATCTTTCTTGTTTTCTCTTTTTTCTTTTTTTTTGCTCCCTCTGCAGCATAATAATTGAGAGTGTCCAAAAGGGTCCATTGGCAGTGTTGTGAGGATGAGATCATTGCTCAATACCAAATCATTCTCATCCTGCACACGGGGAACTAAAGAAAACTGAGAGTGGCGTGATCAGCATTATTTTAAAGTTGCTCTCCGTGTACAACGCATTTGCAAATTTAGCCAGTAGAAAGTTCCACTTTCTCTCGGGGCGGCAGACAAAAACCATTATGCTATTAACCTCAGCAATTCAGTGATGCGGAATTGTCGCTATGCAGCGTTGAAAGATGACAGCATGCACAGCCAGGGGAGATCGCTGGCGTGTTTCTACGCACGTACACTGTAGCGTCACTGTCACTTGAAAGAGTGAGGGAGGGAGGTGAGGGAAGTATTTGTCTAAGTGATAGGTCATTTTAAGTGATCTAAACGGAAATAGTGGAATTTGTAGTATGATGACATTGTGACGTCTTTTAGGCCTGATTTATACTTAGTTGCGCGCCTGTGCTGCACATTGAAAATATCAGGTCTATTCTATAGGGTCAGGTGGCGTGTATTTTCACTCCATGGCTCACTGACCTTGACAATGGAGCCACAGCCAGCGACTCAGATAGCTCTCTCTGATAGCACACCCCCCTCCTCTCTCTCTCTCTCTCTCTCTCTCTCTCTCTCTCTCTCTCTCTAGCTCTCTCTCTCTTTCTCTCTCGCTCTCCCTCCGCTGCTGGCGAGAAAACGGCACCATCTCTCTGCTGCTCACCCCCCTCTTACCTCACGTCTGCTCTTTTTCCAGACAAGCGGGTTTAAAAAGTCAACTGCGTATTGAGCCGTCTAGACTGAAGCTGGTCAGCGACCCAGCCCCGCCCCCCCCCCCCCTCCCCCTGAGTGCTGGCTACAGTGGAAGAGCAGGTGACCCCATTGAGCTTTGTCCCCCAGCGCCAGCCAAGTGTAAACCAGCTCAATGGCCACATTATATAAACACATTGTTGACTCCGACTGATTGCCAGCTCAAGCTGACCCCCGACAGTGCAGAGAAAAAGAAGCGCTATCTGACTTACTGTGGCCTGCATGTTCTGCCTTTCTAATTACATTCAATGATTATTCATCGACGTGACAGCGCGTTACTTCCAGCGGAGGTGACCCTGCAGATGGACCTCTTGTAAGCACTATATATAGCATCCCTTTTCTGGGCAGAATAACAGCTCTGCAAGCCCACAGCGTGTCACATTTGAGACACGTTGTGAGCTTGCGCAGAATGACTGTTTGTGTGTTGAGGGGCGGAAAAGAGCGGTCCAAGTATACAGAACAGAACAGAACCCTGCATTAAGTATAGAGGGTTAAAAGGAGCGGATGCTTTTGTGAATACAAATGTGGGGGTGCCAGTGTGAAGTACTACTGCTTGTTTTGATGATGAGATTTTATGAGTCACTTCTTAGCTCTCTGTTTGGCAGTCAGTAGCAAATAACGAATTCCTGTCATAATTGTGGTCACCGTTGGATCACTGTGTCAAAGTGTGTGTGTGTGTGTGTGTGTGTGTGTGTGTGAGGGGGGGGGGGGGGGTGGCGGGGGCAATGAGTCATTGGACAGGAAGTTGAACACGGTGCTGTAACATTCCGAAATTGACACCAGCAACAACAAAACAATGTTTTATTTTTTCCATGGTTAACAGTGTTGGGGAATCAGTCATCGGTTTTTATTCCCACATGTTTTATTGGTTGAAGCGTTGTTGCACACGGACACTTTCAGTGCATTTTCACCACTGCAGAAATGTCCACAATTCTGTTCCCTGCTGTCCACTGAGGTGTAATGTATGGCAACCCCAAAGTGTAGCATTGCGTTTAAAGCATCCATTGTTTTAACCCTTTTAAAGTTGTGACCCATAAGAATTTGTCCGTGACCCACAAATTAGTCTAGTAGCCACAATGTGAACTCGGACATGTTGAGTACACCAACGTTTTATGTTATAAATGTTGAGTATGGGTCCTGATGGGGGAAAGTAGACCCTTTAATCAGTTACCATTACTTTAAGAGTGTGCAGCCTAGCTGTGCCCAAGCAAGGTCACGGAGTGACAAGAAAGATTGCTATATAGTGTCGGGGAAAAGGAGAGACACGTCAGAATTCTCCAGGACAGACAACCCTCTGGCCTGCGCTCCGAGGGGCGCCCCGATCTATACGGACTGATATGATGGAATCTGATTTGTGATGTAACAGGTCGTATTTACTTTCATGTATGTCTTAGCTGTTCATATGTATATCACATGACCATTCCATTTGGGATAATTATGGGCAATCAATAAATGCCAGATCTTGTGAATCCATGATTTTAAGGTTACAGCCTGTTTATTGGACTATTAGATAACAATTCAATTTGACCTCACCGTTTCACTCCAACCGTGTGCATTTGTATCCTTTAAAGGGAAATGTTGCTGATTTTCAACCGTTGTTCTGATGAGTGGAGATCAATGACCGTGATTGTGTATTCCTCTGCAATATGTTGGTTCAAAATGTCAGCATTTCACAGAGTAGGGCATTAAAATGTTTTCCTTTGATCATCGATGGAACTGAAATACATGTATTCTCATGTTGCAGGCATTGGAAGGACATTTGTAACAGACACAGATATGCAAAATGCTACATTGTGTCACTGAGACCAAGGTATACAGTGCTCGGTAAACATTACAATGTATATTGTTAATTTATGGTATATTATGCGTCATGTACAGTATCTGCTGATGGCTGTGAATCAATGTATATGACTTTCTGAAGTTAATGCCAATTGCATCCGCAAAAATCTGTTTCAGGGTTTAGCAATGCAAAGCTCTTTCTTCATAGGAAGACATTGCCAAGTGGTTGCTGGAGAGAGTGTGCGAATGACAGCCATGCATTGTGCGAAGTGTCTGAGCCTTGTCCCATTATCATAATGCTCCTCTTGGAAGGACTTCAGACTGGAAGTGGTGGGAAGATTTCACTCTTCTACTGGCAACCAGAAAGAGCTTGTGGATGTCAATCACTAATTATCACATTATTGCGACCAAAGGTCGCAATAACTATGGAATCGTGCATTTCCCACCAGTCAGTCAGTCAGTCAGTGTATCACTCAAAATCCCCATACATGGGGAAAGCCCGCATATATTGTGCCCTGCAGGTCTCGTGACATCAAGTGACATCATCAGAGATGGATGGATGGATGGATGGGTGGATGGATTTAATTTTGTCATTGGACACGAGTGTACAACGAAATTAATCTGTTGGCATCAATCCAAATGCAATACAAAGAAATAGTCATATAGTACTGCAATAGTTGTTAGTATTGGCATGATAGTAAATCAGAGATGATAGTAAATGCGACCTGCTGCCATCAATATTAGTATATATGGATATTTATGTCAGAACCTGTTCTGACATTCCATATGTTGATCCTTCCCCAGCCATCCTTCCTCTTCGATGTCTCCCTTTTGACTGCTTCCTGTCCATTTAAACTCTAGAGGAGCCTGCCCCAAAGTTATTTGTGCAGCCGCGCCCGGCAGCCGGCAAAAACTAGAGTACTCACATCTAAAGTATGGAAATGCTGGACTTACTGTACATTACCATGCAAACATGCCCGGTGGTCTTGTATCAAAATGCATTCTAAAGAAAGCAATTTTGAGACCAGGTCATATCAAACATATGGCTTTTTCATGATCAGAATCAACTTACTGTAGTTGTCACAGCACTGGGTGAAATGAGTTTATTGCGTAAGCTTAATCATTGTTCAGACAATGTTTTGCACCCTGTCTGTGCGTGTGTCCGTCTGTCTGTGTCTGTGAACAGCTAATCTCCGACACCATTGGCCCGATTGCAGCGAAACTGTGCACCCACCCCCTGGGCGCCAGAGCAGAACCTCGGCCCTGACATGTTCAGATTGGCCGGTTATAGCACCACCAGGAGGCCGACTTTTGTAAAACACTTATTTTTTACAGAAGAGGTCAGGCGTCACATATTGATTACCCTCCCGAGACTGCGTGCTAGAATTTCGGAGCACAATATGTGAAGCTACTTAGAAGTGTTTGTTTTTCTTTGATGCTTTCTCTTCCTTTACCTCTTTGTCTTTCCTCTGAGAGCACCCTTTCGCCTCCCACCCTGTCTACCCCCCACCCCACCATACAGGCCTTATCTTCCTGTCATCCCTCGGCTGGTGGTCCATCCCCTGGGCAGGTTAAGGGGGCACCATGTGTGAGAGGGCACGCAGTGGCCAGGCATGTGCGGGCACCGCCCTCCACTTTTCCCACACAGCTTGCGTCGAATGCTACTGAACCCTGACCCCCGGTGGGTCCTCGCTCTCCAAATCAGTGGGGATATGCAATTCAGCCAGCCCCAGACCCTATTCAGGGCTGGACTCTCCACTCAAGGAGAAAGCCCCCCCTCCCACCCTACTCTTTTCATTGTGATCAGTGCCCCCCCCATCCCTCACCCCCACCTTCTTTGTCTAGTGGTCAAGCGGGGTCGGACGACCAGCCGCCACTAGCCGGGACGAGACTTCCGAAAAGTCTATTCAGCGTCCGATCTGACCCCCCTGGGCTCCTTGCCTGACTCCCAGGGATCAAACACTGCATGACAATCTCTGGGGGTTCTCTTCCATTGAGACTTCCCCCATTGACAAAAAATCCAAATGACTAATGATTTTTTTTCCCCCTCCCTCAGGGTGTCCTTGATGGCATAGAAATGTTTTACAAATAGAAAACCTCTGCAAGAGATCGTTCACAGTCATTCTCTCTCCAGAGAAGGGAATAGAACACTCTGTGCGTGGCTTTGACCAGGTCTGACAACATCAAAAGCGGCTGTTGTTTCTGGCTTTTAAATACCTCACTTTTTTTTTTTTTTTATCCATTTATGGCAATTATTAAGTCGTGATTAACCAGGGAAACAAAAAGATATTTCTGCATACTGGATAGCTTTTATCCTTGATGATGGCAGTGTTATGCACATGTTGAAGTTTGTCAATACTGTGGCTGGGAATGCTTTAGCTTGGGCCCGCCATTGGCTGACACGCTCATGATTTCCTGGTAGTGATTAAAACCAGCCAGCAGCAGTTCTGTACCAGAGGGAATTAATAGTGCATAAAAATAAACACATTTCTTAAAGTACATTGAATCTCACTGTCCATGCAACACCCACAATGCAGTGCTGCCAGTGCACACACAGCCTTTGGAGTTGTGTGTGCTGCCAGTGCACACACACAGCCTTTGGAGTTGTGTGTTTAACGGCCTGGTTGGCTACATGGCGTACTGTCATCAGGATATGAATGCTGTGGATGGCATGTGGACGACGGTGCCTGCGTGTGTCCCGTTGCACAAATGAGCCTTGAATTAATTTACTCTCCTGCCCCATTTGTCTGCTCTGCACTGTAGCTGTCTATTTTGAGGCCAATTTCAGTTTCTGTGATCAATTTGTAGAGCACACACACGCACAAACACACACGCGCTCACACACACACACACACACACACACACACACACACACACACACACACACACGCACACAATGACACAGTGACACAATGCCTATGTGTCATGATTACGAATAGGAGAAGGTATGCAGGCGAATAACATAAGAAAACACAAGGAACCTTGAATTTGAAACGATGGCCCTTTTAGACATGTGGCGTATGTGTACAGACTGCAACCTGGTGCATGGTTTAAATCTTCTGCCAAGGGCTCGGGAACACATTGATTGTAGTGCCGCGTGCGTGTGTGTGTGTGTGTGTGTGACTGTGCGTGTGTGTGTGTGTGTGTGTGTGTGTGACTGTGTGTGTATGCGTGCGTGTGTGCGCGCGTGCGCTCGCTGACATGGGTGCATAGGGGGGGGGCTGCAGCCGCTTTCCAAGCTGGTCAACTGTCAGTGAGAGGGGGGCCTCCGAGTGAAAGAGGTGGGGGGGTCCCACTAGGGGGGTCGTAGGGGGAGGAGGAGGAGGGGGGCTTGTGACAGACCTCCTGGGCTTTGAGGCCCTCTGTGTGGGCCCTTCGCAAAGCAACGACCAGAGTGAGAGCGGGGAGGCGAGCTCTAGGGGAAGGTGCCGGCACATTGGCCCCTGCAGCAGGGAACACGGGCAGGCTGCCAGCTCGCCCGTACAAGTCCCACAGACCAGATGTTCCCCCGTCAGGGAGCGCTCTCTCTCTCTCTCTCGGCCTTTAATAAATTGAGTTACTGTAAATCTGTAATAAGTCGAGGCAAACATGGATCTGACCCAAACTCACCCCCTGCACCCCTTTATCCGACCCCCCTATCCCACCCTCTTCGCCTCTCCTTAATATCTTGCAGGTCAACCCTTGGTGAAGGGGTCGTGGCCCAGCTATTGACCCTGCCAATTATTCTCAATCCTGCATGAGAGGAGGGATACTTTCCTTTCCCTTCATGCCCCCCCCCCCCTCCTCCTCCTCCCCAACTACCCTTGCATCACCCCAGGCCCCCGCAGGGAGGAGAGTTCCATTCATGCTTCTGTACTGTAACATCACCATGTGTGTGACCCACAGTCCTTGATCTCTCCCAGAGGCCTGATCCAAAGTGAAATGCCTTATGAGATGCAAACAGGAGGTCTTTTTTAAAAAGTTTTTATAAAATACTACACTGGCAACTAGGGACTTTGTTACGTTGCAGTGTGTTTGTGATGTCGTGTTGAGAGAGTCTTGCATTGTTTGATCTTCTCCTGACAAGCTCTCAACACCTGACGTGTCCAACGTCCAGGGTTGGTTTGAGCGTCTTCTCTGTGAACACCTCTGCTCCCCCGCCGCAACTGCCCAGGTATAGCGTACAGGTCGATACGGCGGAGCAGCTGCTGCTGTTCTTTTGGAAGTTATCTGAGCGACGCACCGCCGAGAGAAATAAAAACAAGAAGTCTCTCCTGCAGTTGTACCAACAAAGCCAGCCGTGTCCCGTTCATTGTCCAAGTGGGAATCTTCTCAAGCACATCTTTTAGATACATTTTCGGGGGATGCCTTGCACGCATGGAAAGGACATTATCACATCCACGGGGCCTTTAAGTGCAGTAGCATTGTTCCAAGACGCACGCTGAGACGGTCGGAGTGAAAGTCCCATGCGTGGCCCGAGCTGCAGATTTACATCTCCCCAGAGGACGGCTCTGATCTGGCAGTGGTCAGCTGCCTTTGAGGACGGCCGTGCTTTGGACGGATCACTTTGAACCTGTGCTGAGCTTGAGCCTGAGGGACACCCCCGGCCCCACCTGAGCCAAGCAGGACAGTAAATCTGTCCCCTCCCCCCCGTCCCCCCCCCTTCTTCTGCTAGGTCTTAATTTGTTGCCTGGCTTTCTGGTCCAGTTGAGCCCCCTTGTCCCAACAGTTGTACAGTTCTGGGCTGCCGCCAGGGTGGCCTCCAGGCTTATCCCATTCTGACCTGAGATCAGATTCTAAAAAATGTCTTCTACATCCTGACCCGTTTTCATTCTGACCTGAGATCAGATTAAAAAAAATGTCTTCTGTGTCAGTCGCTCTTCGATTTTTCAAAAATAGCAGACCTACAAGACCTACAAACACCAAAATGGGTTCCCGCCCAAAATGGCTTATTGGTCTTGGCCTGGTGTAGACAGCTTCCTCAGCGAGTGATGGGACTCAAATGAAGACCCATTCACCCCCCCCTCTCTCTCTCTCTCCATCATCATCTCCATGATGGCTCGTCTCATGTCTGTAAATGTCTCTTTTTTTCTCCACTGTTCCGCTGTATTTCCCTATACCAGAGTGAAGATTCAAACATTCCAAACATCTCACCCTGCGTAATCTTATCTTGGAACCAAAGGTGATAGTGTCATTTATACCCCACGTGCAGCTAATGCTCTCACTTAAGGTGATAGGGGCATTAACTACCTTAGGGTGGTAATCCCCTCTTACACAAAACATCACATCCATTTCTCGCGGTGTCAGAGCCTTGTCTCATTAGGAGGATTTAAGATTTGTATTATTTTCTTGTATTGTTTATTAAGAGACATTTGGTTGGATGCCCTCCCAGAATTAGCTGATAACACTTTGCTCTTCACATCCTTCCAACAACACATCCTTCCAGGGGACCGCCAGTCCCCCTCGTGTCTTTAAGGCTGTTTAGGTGAGGCAGGAAGGCCAAACAAAGGCATATCTATTATATGGAAGAGGATCTCGCATTACTTCCCGTTCCAGTGCCGTCTCCAGTGTGGGCCACTTTCCCAGGTGACTGATATCTTCACAGGGGCCAACATGTCAGGCGATGGAGTAATTGATTGTCTTGGATATTCGAGTAGGCCACTTTCCCTAGTTCGTGGACTCCCTAATGGGTCCCTCTCCAGTTGAAAGCTTGCTCGTGTGGTGAGCTTTTGACAAGCTCAAGTGGGATAGACATATTTTCACAGCATGTCTCAGTAAAGCGCCCGTGATGAACATTTATACCGGTAGTTATTTTTTTGTTTTGTTTTTGACATTAGGGTACATTATAGGCTATTCATTTTTTTGCCGTATAGGCAACTTCTGCAAGAAAGGAAGTATAAGCAGGTTCCCTGAATGTAAGGTGATTTATGTTATGGAATTTATAATGTCTTCTATTATGGCTGCTATTTAGTAGCATGAGGTGAAAGGTTAATACTCCAAATTAGTTTGGGCAGAAGAATGCTGTGAGGCCACTTTTTCGCTGCATCAGCCAGGCAGGTCGTTTTTTTTTTTTGCACGTGTACTCTATAAGATAGGTGTTGAGTAATAGATGATGATGTTATTATTGAAATGTATCCAGAGACAAACCTCAAGGCAGAAATAGTTATCTTTCTCCAATGCGTTTGGGTGAAAGTCCTTTCTCTAAAGAGTGTAGTTTTGATGGTTTTGCCTGCAGCCAGGTGTTGTAGCAGTATAGTATAGACTATAGAGAGTATAGTAGAGTATAGTTTTGATGGTTTTGCCTGCAGCCAGGTGTTGTAGCAGTATAGCCGCAGCGTTTGTAGGTTTATTACATCTCTGTGTGAATAACTCTTTATCGGCTCCCCTTTATGTAGTGGTTTATTTAAAATATATGCAATTGCTGAAAGGCAAAAGCTTCTTAAGTGAACATTTCCTGCTATTACTTTTACTGCATAAACAGGAAGGGGATTATTTACTATTATTTTATATTATTGAATTTATAGATATTCTTCAAAGACTCCTGGATACTGAGGCCGCCTCTCGGTCCTGGACAAAGAAGCGTACATTCAATGAGAAACTGAGAGTTGACAGCTCGGGTCATTTAACTTTCTTTTCACGATACCGATCTCCTGCAGGAGTGTATCCAACAAACGGGGGTTCTGTTCCATCTGGATTTGCCGTTAACCTCTGTGAGAATGCTTATGTAGTGCTAGCCTTAGATTTCACCAAATATATCCCTGCATAGCGCAGGACCGCTGAACCACAGCAGCTCTGTTTTTATCTAAAAGATCCTTAGCACGGTGTATGTGCCGATTGACTGGCAGCGTGTGCTCTGACTCCTTTGGATCCCTGCCATTGCATCAGCACACGCACGCATAGCCATGGCTGCACGAATGCCAGTGAGAAAGGTGTGGTGGCTGTCGGTGGCTAAATGTATCATTTCCATGTGACCCAATTTCTTCCCTTATCACCATTATCATCATCAGGACTGCACAATTAATTGAAACTAAAAATACTATTGACTCACAATATTTAACGGAAGCAAAATGCTGCAGTGATTCGTCACTGTGTTGCCTTGTTATTTTGGCTGAACGTTTGACAATGTTTTGGGACAAATATTATAATTTCTTGTTTGTTTGGGGCTTTCCTCACATGCTCTCAGCACCTGACCCACAGTAACTCATTGACCATAGTCTGTCTGTCTGTCTGTCTGTCTGTCTGTCTGTCTGTCTGTCTGTCTGTCTGTCTGTCTGTCTGTCTGTCTGTCTCTCTACCCCCTCCCCCATCTCTATCTAGTCTCTCGAGACAGACTGTTGACTAA
Source organism: Protomyctophum bolini (assembly GCF_963924005.1). NCBI lineage: Eukaryota > Metazoa > Chordata > Actinopteri > Myctophiformes > Myctophidae > Protomyctophum > Protomyctophum bolini. The sequence continues at coordinate 12,760,932 of NC_137867.1, read as the reverse complement.
CATCAACTGAAAGAGGGCGTTGTGTTTTTCCTTTACTTTTTGACGATGGGTTCTCAGATTGCTCTCTGTCCGATGTGCTCAGTTGGTCAAGAGGACAGGGCAAGGCTCTCCATTCTGTTCAAATAGAATCTGATCTCAGGTCAGAATGAAAACTGTCAGGATGTAGAAGACATTTTTAGAATCTGATCTCAGGTCAGAACGGGTTAAGATTAACAGCAGAGCTGCGCGAGTTTGGCACCGGGTGGCAAATCAGCATTGTGCATGTTTGTCTCTATACTCTCTGTGTGTTAGGATACTAAACACCGTTTCATGTCAAGGACCCCCACATGCATCATCATAGTTTAGACAGTCATCGGTTAGACCAGTCATTAGTCCTATACAACTACAACCTCACCCTAAACCTAACCTCCCACGGGGCAGCACACCTAAACCTATAACCTTAACCTAACTTAATATCTAACCAATGACTAGTCTAAACTAAGTATATGCACCCCTGTGAAAATAGACACAGACCAATTTTCAGGCCCATCTGAACATCATTTTGTGCCGAAGAGAAGTTTTGTATAATGTTTCTATTTTATTTTATTATTATCATTATTATTATTTTTTTGCATGTATAAATGGAGAAAGTGGTTAAAATGATAGCGACATTGTATTAGCCGGGGACCCCCTGGAACCCCTCCAATGCCCCCCTGGGGGTCCCCGGACAACCACTGTGGTTCATACATTTTTAAAGGACAACTTTAGTTTTTTTTCAATGTTTTTCATGTTTTAGGTTAGTTATCAGAGAAAGTAAAAGGTGAGTGTAATTCTTTTTTTTTTTCATTTGCTGCTTTCTTTCGTTTTAGGGATTTTAGCTGTTTTTGACAGGGGAGCGGGGGCATTCGAGCATGGGGCTAATTTCTTTACAAAAATGTATGGCGATTAATTTTTTTATTATCTACTATAGTCCTACTAGACCCCAAGAAATTACATCTGGCCACAAAAGATCACGGGATCTACTGAATGTGTCAAACTGTCTGACATATTGAGCCGATGACACACAGTGTGGCTTCACCCCCAGTAGACTACCTTCACATTCAGTAGATCCTTTTGTGGCCAGATGTAATTTCTTGCGGTCTAGTAGGACTATAGTAAATAATCTGTCAAAAACAGCTAAAATCCCTAAAACGAAAGAAAGCAGCAAATGAAAAAAATGAACACCCATCTTTTACTTTCTCTAATAACAACATAAAACCTGAACCTTGCTTGAAAAAAACTAAAGTTGGATAAGCCATGTGTGGTGAAGCTCCTTCTGTCCGTACTTTCTATCTGATGCCTAATTTCACTAGGCCTACTTTAGAATGAATAAACCATGAACTCCATCCCCTCTTTGGCTCTGGTGTCATACACCAAAAATAGGCTATATATAGAAATTCACAAGAGTGTACATCTGCAATATTTGGCGTGCGACACCACCGTGCGACTAAGACAGTATAAATCAGGGTACTGTAGGGAAGCGATATGCCAGTCATGGAAGCTAACGCAGTTGGTATAGCCATCTCACACTTGGCTGGGCTATAGTGTCGCCTGTCCTTCGGTTGGCCTGAGAGCTTGTTTTCCCATGGGGGTTAAAGAAAATATACACTCTAACACAATGTATTACACACGCCCGAGCGCACCGCACGCACGCGCGCGCACACACACACACACACACACACACACACACACACACACACACACACACACACACACACACACACACACACACACCTTTCACTTTCTCATTCATTCAGCACAGAGTCGCTTGTACTGTACTGGTCTTGTACGCACCACCATGCCAAAAGCAGACACTGAAGCATGAATGTGTCTCAACAGTGGTTGACTTGTTTAACACGACGGACGCCAGATCGCCTCGCAACCCGTCAGATGGCGGTTTAAGATTTAACCCCGGAGGTCGCCAAACCCGTCAGATGGCGGTTTAAGATTTAACCCCGGAGGTCGCCAAACCCGTCAGATGGCGTGTAGTGAGGGTTATATTAGTACCATGCAGCCGAAGCTCAACACTAACAATGCGCGCGCCTCCCATAAGGATCCACTCATTGTCGTTTCTTTGTTGCTTGTTTTCTCCGAAAAATACTCCAAAGTTGTCGTTTTAGTCCAAACCGCCCGGCGTTCAGATGTAAACAGTGATTTCTGATCGCGCCAGCCATGTCACCGCTTGTGGTGAAACCTGAGACATGGCTGCTGCTTCCGCAAAGTTTTTGCGCCTCTACTCGTTGTATTGGGCTGTATAGACGGTAATAGAATGGCGCCTATAATAGGGATTATAGCTGGCTCCCTGCGGTCATTTCAAATGGCCAGCAGGAGGCGCTGAAAGTGTTTAATAGCGCCTGCAAAGCATTGTAGTAATGCAAAAAGTAATTGCCATGGAACAATCAAATCATGTGGCACTCGGAGTTAATGTAGCCACTAGCCAGCCTGTTACTCTATGACATATCTATGACGTACAACTCCATTGACTTCCACTATAAATATAACTGTGTCAAAAAGTAGAAAACATGTGGGAGGGAAAGAAATAGTATACGTACTGTACGTCAGTAGGCCTATACTGACAGTATGGCCAGTGGTTTGCGGGATTAGCTCCAGACAGACGGACAGTGCCAAGCCTTGAGTGTTAATTTCAGAGAGTATAGAAACACCTGTAAGTTAAATGAACATTCAAGATTATACAGTGCGCACAGATAACAATAACGATGATAAATGCATCACACACTAAATACTGTGTGCACGCTGCACGACTTAGCTCATTTTGGACTGAGGTCGATTAAAAAAAAAGGCTTCTAAATCCTAGGACCTAGAATTTCAAGGACCCCCAGAATTCTCTCTATTGGGCCACGGACCCCCATCTGAAAATATGTAGTTCCAGGGACCCCCCCCAGAAGCCAATATTTTAGTTAAAAATGTTCGCTCTGAAATATATATTCAATGATTTGCGCCACATTTTAACGATTTTTTCTAAAATAGCAGACCTACATGTTCATAAGCTTGTATATCTGCTACGTAGCGTGCCACTCGGTGGCGCGCTACGAGCTTGTAGGTCTGCTATTTTTGAAAAGTCGAAGAACGACTGACATAGAAACACACAGCTTTTTCAGAAAACTGTCATTTTCAAAAAGACATTTTTAGAATCTGATCTCAGGTCAGAATGGGTTTAAGCTTGGATGTAATAACAATGCAGTCAGTCACTCAGTGCAGGCCTGCAGCCACACCAAGAGAGTTATGCGGTCCGGAATCCCAAGCGCATGGACAGGTGGCCAAACGTGCAGAAACACCGTTTCCACAGGCACGGGTGGTGGTGTAACTTTTTTGACACCCTTTTGCAAGCATTTAAGCCGATTTCTCCCCTATCTACAAGACCAGGCCCGGCGTCTGGCTGACCTAGAAGAGGCTAGACTGGTTGACCCAGTGGTCATCCTGCAGGAGCCATCTGGCAAGCACCGTCTTGTGGGGCTTATATACCCTTTATACCGCAGACTATACCGCGCAACTCCTTAAGCAAGCATAAGTGTGCTTAAGGAGGACTTAATCTGGGAGAAACTGGTTTTGGCCACACTGGGAAGTGTGAGTGGGACTATATACAACACGCGCCCAGCCATGAGGTCATGGGGTTCCTTCAGCAGCGAAAAGCATAATTGATAGTAAGATGAAGTAGAAATAAGGCTTAAGACTGAGAGGTGTTGGTGGGGACGTACTTTGTCCACCCGTTGTTAATGTTTCGCAGTTGGCTTTGACCATTTGGAAAGCTTATTTACTGCATCGGCTGGACTCATTAATCCAAACAAACTGTGTTATCATGACTGCACGGAACTCTAAAATTGTCACAGAACTTCTCGTGCTGGTCAACAGGTTGGAAGTCCTTGGCGTATTTTATTTTTTTTAAAACACGTAAACCCTGATCTTTTAGTAAACGAATCTAGCTGCTCTGTATTTGGTTTCCCACCAAATCTCTTAGCCAAAAATTGCCGATCTACAAGCTCACAATGTGTAGCAACGCAATGAGTTGTGAGCTTGCAGAACGGCTATTTTCAGCGAGTGCTCCTCCCAGAATAGGGATGCTAGGGTTCAAGTGGTTAAAGATGTCATTAGAGCACTGTGCCCAGACAGCCCTGGGGTAAGCTCTGCAGGCCAGCGGGGTGAGGAGGGGAGCCTGTCTGCGCTCAAACAGAGGTCACTGCTGGCCCTTTGACAGTCTGCCAGTGCAGGGGCTAGAGTCTTCCAGAAGAGGGCCTTGGCCACAGGCAGACAAAGTGAGCCATTGAGCCAGACAGCCAGCCAGCCAGCCAGCCGCTTCGTCTGCAGTCTAGGTCTGGAGCTAGAGCCGGGACTAGGGCAGCTCGGGTTACCCAGACAGATTTGTTAACACTGTTTGGGTCCGCTCGGCTTTCCAGCCAGGCCTCTGGGCCAAACGCGGCTGAGGTGACTTAATCTGTCATTAAACTCACGTTACACCCGGACAGAGACTCAACTCAGGGGGGCAGAGGCAGCGGCTCACTCTCCCCACTCACTGGTGTGGATGGTTGGATAGGAGCAGACACACACACACACACACACACACACACACACACACACACACACACACACACACACACACACACACACAGCTCCCTGCCCCCTCCCCTCCTCCTCCTCCCCTCCCCCTCCTCCTGTTCTTCATGCCACACACCATGGCACAGCTAGACAGCTCAGCAAGGTCTAGACAAAAGCAATTTCACTTGAAGTTGAAGTCATTTGACGGTGTGGTAGGCACCCATGTGGATTTGCTGGTGTTTCCAAGGCACACCGGTCTGTTTGTCTGCTCACACACGCACGCACGCGCACACACATTCAACAGACAGAGATTATTCACCATGTTCTGTTAAATATAAATTATTAATAGACAATATATGTGTCAATTGTAATAATATTATTCATTTTGAATATTGTAATGTTATTGATATCGTAATAATTACAGCTAGGGATTCACAAATAAATCTGCATCTTGGGTAAAACAATATACATAATGCACAAGGTAGTGATTCTATTAAGGAATAGCGTTTTATATAACATTTCCTAGATGTATTTTAATATGGTGAAGAATCTCAGATATAGTACAGACAAATCTGCATGTCAGAGGAAACTTCTAATTCATATAAAGCTGTGCAAATTATCACTAATTATACCATTTGTGTCGAAGTTCATATTGTAAACAGAAATATACGATTTATTCATCAATAACTTCTAGCCTTTAGCATTGTGATGCTTTTTTTATTTTACTCAGCTCCTCAGCACAACAGTAGTTCCTAGTCTTCAATGTATGTCCGACAAATGCTCAGCGAGCAACCCAGGTTTATCCACACTTTTCCTGGGCTGTGTGTGCTCCAGTTCCTGTTGATTTCATTGGATATCATTGGTCATCTGACCAGTTTCATTGGATCAAATCGACAGGAACTGGAGCACACACAGCCCAGGAAAAGTGTGGATAGAAAGGAAGAAGCCATTTCATTTGGATATGTGAAAATACACCTCACGTTATCTTTTCCCTCTAGGAGATAAGTAGGTGGCAAATCTCTCCATCCGCTGTTACAAGGAAATAAGGACACATTGTAACTATATTAACCAGACGGTTTGAGTGATTAAAAAAGAGAAAGATACTGTACTAAAACATTCATTACATCAGATTACCAGATATGTTATCTTTACTCAGCTGGCCTCCGCAATCTTGTCATCACTACTTCCCTCCGGTAGTTAAAAATAGAAGCGAAGTGGCCCACCAAAAAAAACTGTGCCCGTCCATAACCTTAATATGAGTGCCAGGGGACCTAATTATGTACATATGTTAAGATAAATTCCAATAAATGTTGTTTTATTGCATCGGTGACATGAATAGGCTCTCATTAGAAACGGCTCAGCATGAGTTGCATGCTACATATCTTTCAACGTTCAACTGATGGCTATCAGACAGGCATTAGGAGGTCACCAAAACATATTTGCAACAGCCATACTAAATTGTTGCCATTACTCAAGTTGCGGTACCTTCAGTGGAGGTCTCTCAGCCATCGTTTCCCTGCTGCTCAGATGTGTTTTTACATGACAGCTGGTTCTGCTTGTCTCTCTCCCCTCTATTGTCATGAGCTGCCAGCATAATAAAGTAAAGCAGGCACTGAATGTAAAGCCAACATATGATGTTCATAATCAACATTCTGTGCCAATTTAAGAAACCACTTCTCCCCCAGATTTGAACACCATATTGTACTGTTCTTTTTCTTTTACATATAGATTTGATTTTGGTGTACTGTAATTCCGAGCTAGTGTGTCGAGGTGTGTGTGTGTGTGTGTGTGTGTGGGGGGGGGGGGGGGGGGGGGGGGGGGGGAGGGGTGACTGTTAACCACTTTTATACCCTTTGTTGGCCAACGACTAGTCAAAATAGCCGATCTTTGTGAGATCAGCTATTTTTGCTACAAATACAGGCGTGCCTATTAGTTGCCTTTCACTTATGTGTATAATGATACACAAGGCTTCTGTCGATCTCAGTGTGCTGATCTATCTGCGGGCTTAAAGTGTGCCACTACAAAAGCTGTGTACACCTAAAACAAAATAAGGGCATATTGCAAATTCTTTGATCAAAGTTTGTCCTAATGGCTCATTTCTAGTTTGTTGTGCTTGAAAACTTGACCGTTTTCAGTTTCAAATCTGTTGAGAAATCTGTCATTTCTGGCAAGTATGACCGAGGCTTCAATCCTGCGTGACAATCAGATGATAACCCCGTATTCTGTTGTTGTTTTATTGCCTGCAGATCAAGAAATACTTTGAGCTGGAACCACTGGCCCGGGGGAAGCGTTGGATCCTAGACGGAACCACCACGGACAACATGGAGGTGGTGAAGGAGAGCTTTGGTCAGTTCATTAGCCTGCTAGAGGACAAAGACACAGAGCCTGCAAGGATTTGACGCTAACGCTGCTATAATGCAAAAAGAGAAAAAGAAGAGGGACATGAGTGGCTACCGATGACGATACAACACATCCTGCCGTGTCCATAACACACAACACACACACCAACGCAGATGATGATGGCCTCTCTGTTTTGAGGTGTGTGTCGGTGTGTGTTAAATCCCCCCCCGCCCCATCCTCACTGCTCATTCCCATTTGCTAAATGGAAGGCAGTGGATGAGAAACAGTCAACCACTACATCTTTACAGAGGCAAGCCACCATTCCATCCAGGCCCCATTTCAACTTTATGCAGTTTAATCATCGAACTTTGTAAGAAATCAAATTCTTGTTTACCACTATCTGTGCCATTATAATGAAATCTTAAGGGTTGGACGTAATGGCATTCCTTAAGTTGCCATTGGGCACACAAGCGCGCGCGCACACACACACACACACACACACACACACACACACACACACACACACACAGTGGAGACCAGGTTGTCTGTAAATATGTTTAACATCACTGCTAGTGACTTTACAAGATGTTGCGGGATGGACACTGTTGATGTTCGTTCCACTGAAATGCTGAAGAGTACTGTAATGGTCGTCGAGCGTGCTTCTCCTCTGACTCGCTAACAAAGAATGTCATTGTGTGATTGAAGTGCTTATAGTCCAAAGCCTTACGTGATGTGTTATGTACTGTAGTTACATATCCGTGTCTCATATTTTATCATCTAGTCTGAATAGTCTAGTATATCTCAAGGAGTTTCATGTACAGTAGCTGCAAAGAGAAGCGTACCCAACTGTGTGGAACATGTGACACCATGACAGCGAACCTGAAGGACAAATGAGTCCACACGAAGAAACTCGCTGTGAGTATAAAGAATGCTTCTTTTTTTTTTACTTGCTTAGGCTATGTTTTATAGCTCATCATAATTAACCTGTTAGAGCCATACCTTCCTATTACATTTTTATATATTGTACTGTAGTATCCATCATGAGTCCTTCTTAATCAAAGACCAAAAACAAACATGTGGAGGATAAATAGCATTCGTGTCTTTAGTCTCACTTGGAATCACTTTGTTTCTGTCAGTAGGTTTATTGTTCTCTTTTCGTATGTGTAGTTTACTAGTTCTCTCTCTCTCTCTCTCTCTCTCTCTGAATTTGACACACTCCCAACTCTGGCTCTGGCCATGCGCCCTACGCGGTCTCTCCCCATCATGACGAAATATACAAACTATCAGTCAGCCCCGACAACAGCTGCATCTGACAAGTCCCTGTCCGACAGTCTAATGCCCTGCCCTCCAACTGTCTGCAAAGACCCCTCCCCGTCTGCCACCTCGCTGCGGTCTATCGCGGACCCCCACCCCTCACCCCATTCTCCGGCTCCCCCCTGCCTGAAACCCATCCTATCTGATATCTCAACCACATCCCAACCCAGACCCCCTCCGTTTCAACTCTCTTCGCCTTCCCCCTATTACATCCTCCTTGCGGTACGGCATTTACAGCCCCTCCCCATCGCCTTCCATGTGGACTCGCCACACCTCAGTGATTTGTAATATTCGACCACATGAACCCTGGTGTACCTATTTTGAGGTTTTCCCAAAATGTCTAAAATGTCAAATGTTTAAAAAGAAACCTTTCAAGCAAATAGTGGAAACATCCGATCTGCAAGCTCACAACGCGTAGCGATGTGAGCTTGTAGATTTATTTAGTAATCTGTCGAGACGGAAAAGTGGGCCCTGTTCTTCCTTAATTTTTTGACGCTATGGGTTCTCAGATTGATCGTTTGGTGACGTGCGTATAGGGCTTAAGTGGTGTGCCACAGGTGTGTGTCCAGCTTTTCTGTCTTTATCGTCTTTTATTTTTAGTGTCACTATAGTCTCTCAAGCCGGGCAACTCTTCCGCAAATTGCAATATACAAATGCAAGGAGTCTGTAGCTACTAGCTATACGGCTCGTAAAGTTCACAAACGGGAAAGACCAATCTGCTGTTCAGACTGGGGGTATTCGATCAATCGTGGTGTTCACAAAAAGTGTCTTTTAACTCTCTGGCGTCCACATGTGTTTTAAATTACAAAATGACTATCCTTTTTTTTGTCAGGGCCGGTATGGTAGACTTTAATGGTTTTAATATATTTTTTAAATATATTTTTTGAATTCCATTTCATGCGTAGCAGCAAGCTAGATAGGCTTTGACAGATGTCATTTAGATGTACATACTGTATGCCACTGCTGATGATGAAACTGAAATGGGGGGAGGGGCAGGGCAATTTCAGAGCTTAAATTCTGACCTGAGATCAGATTCTAATAATGTCCCGACAGTTTTCTGAAAAAGCTATGTTTCTATGTCGGTAGTTCTTGAATTTTTCAAAAATAGCAGACCTACAAGCTTGTAGCGCGCCACTCGGTGGCGCGCTATGAGCTTGTAGATCTGCTATTTTTAAATAGCTAAAGCATAACATAACGCTAACACCAAAAGGGGTTACCGCCCAAAATGGGTTAAGATGTACAAACTGCTAGGCAGAAGCATTTGAAATGTGTTTTTTTTCCTTCTTTGTTGTTACCTGACAAGAGATCTGCCAACAAGCCTGTCTTGTTATCTGGATGCGCATATTCAATTGTGAGATGAAGCCACTATATGAACTGATTAGAAAAGGGAGTGCATACCAGTGTTCATCACATCTGCCTGCACATTAGACCATCACACATTCACTACTTTGTTGTTGTTTTTTTAAACTCAAGTATGAGTTTTGTTCAATGGCAATTAAAGCTGAAAGATAAGTGACTAAAAGATCATTTGTGTTTTTCATTGCTTCTGCCTTTTTTGTACTGAATTAAACTTCCTTCAGATCAGTGGTTCTCAAACTTTCAAAGACCTCCAGTATTCGTTAGGCTGGTTCCCAAACACTGGGTGGGGACTAGTCGGGACCCATTTGTGGCTCACAGACCAATTTGTATGAGTCACGAGAAAAAAAATCCCATTTTCTTTTCCTACATTAAAAAAATATCTATTTTTTTAATAAAATTGTAAAGACGTCTAACGTCTAATCTCTCTTTTCGGTCTCGAGCTGAACATTTTGGGAACCACAGCATTAGGCCACAATAAATAAATCTGATAATGTGCAAAATGTACATTCTTATTGAAAAATTTGTTTCACATAGTAAGGCAGCCTCCTGGTGGTGCTATAACATTTAAAAAAAAATGCACTCCAGACGTTTTTTCTTGGCCTTGGAGTGTGCATAATACAAATCTTTCCCCAGATCGGTGCAGTTCATGATTTGTGGCAACTTCTGTGAACTTTAGATGTCAATCTTAGCCAATCAGAATGGAATATGAAAAATCAAACAGATCAGTCTTGATCACATGACAGATCACATGTTTTGATTTGCATGAAATCTGGATAAAGTCTGACGGAGTAATATATGCAGATGTAGGGCCTCTAGTCGCATACAAAGTTGTACACAGCGTTCTTGGCCTAGTGGGAATGTGCGTGCACAATTTCACAGAAATCGCACGCTGTGTTAATGATTTGAGGCATCTTGTAATGCCTATAGATAGATGCTGCGTACTGATTTGTGTGATGTAGTAGGCTACTAATCTGTGTACTGTCAAAAAATGTGATCGGCCTCATGGTGGCGCTATACATCAGACCCATGTGAAAAGTGGTTCTGTTCTGGCATCCGGGGTTGCGGTCAAGCCAATGGTGCCGGAGATTAGCTGATCACAGACGGATGGCCGGACGGACAGACAGGGTGCAAAACACAGTCTCTCCCCATGCCTTCGGTCTGGTGGACAAAAATGCACGTGCAACGACGGTGCAGCAGTTAGCGACGGGCTGCAGTTAGCGACGGTGCAGCAGTTAGCGACGGGCTGCAGACATGCCGCTTGAGCGGGAGGCTAACGGAGTGAGACAGGACTGGAGCTCATGACATGCGCTCGTATACTTCACTCTGCGCTCCTCTCTGTTGTGCTATGGCTCTCCCTCTGCCCCGCTGCCCTTCTTCCCTGTCTTTCCAAATGAACCGTGTGGCTTTAATACAATGTGTGTCATGCAGGTTGCCCTGGCGATTCTTTGATCCTGTTTTCCAGTCCCTCTGCCTCTGAGGCAGACCTCAGTGCCTCGCCGCTCCAGTCTGCTGCACACCAGCCCAGGATGGGGAAGCTGCCGCCGCTCACAGACAGCCCCCATTGGCTGCTGCAGAGGTCTCTCACCCCTTTTCCTCCCCTGCCTCCAGGTTGAGCCCGATTTATATAGTATGGCTGTGGCGCTCGTCTAATTTTCGGCTGTTTCTGCCTGATTTAATTTGAGTCTCACTCTTTGCTTTGCTTTCTTTCCTCCTTCCGTTTTTCTCTTTCCTTGTCTGTTTATTTGTGCCACTGCCCCCCCCCCCCCACATCTCTCTCTCTCTCCCCTCCCTCTCTTTTCCCTGCTTCCCTTTGGTCACGCTGGATGAGCCCCCCCTCAGAATGGGCACCCAGTGTGCCCTGCAGGGGAACAGAAGAGGCCAGGACCTCAGCATGGGCACCCAGTGTGCCCTGCAGGGGAACAGAAGAGGCCAGGACCCTCTGGGAGATAAGACGGAGATGGGGGGGGATCTCTCTCCCTCTCTCTCATTATTTTCTCCCCAGCCAGCTCAACCCTCTCCCTGTAAAATAAGAATGGGAATAATGACGAAGCTGCCTATCTTCCTATACAGCCACAAGATAACATTCACCTGTGTGTTCAGGCATATGGTGCTCATTTTGTGTAGTTTTGTCATATAGTGTTGGGGTTCCCTGGTTGCTGCCAACAGAAAAGCTATGGCTGACTTAAACCCCAGCAGCCTTATTGTGGGGAGGGATTTCACCGAAAATATAGCAGATCGACAAGCTCTCAACGTATCATAAGCGCATGGGCTATTTTGATTTTATTTATTTATTTTTTAATAACAGAAAATATACTAGTATAGAGCCCTGAGGGACTGAAAAGATACTTTTTTTCGCCTTTATTTTCAGACAGGGACAGACAGTAGGCTGACAGCAAATGGGGAGAGAGATGGGGGGGGGGGGTGACATGCCGTAAAGGCTGTCGGGATCGGGAGTCAAACCCACGGCACACTGCCAGACTGGATTACCAGCCAAGATGCCTGGACCGTTGAGCCACGGCCCAGGCCCTGAAAAGATACCCAAGGACTCCGGTCACCCATATGGGGTTTAAGTGGTTATACTTATATACCGGTGTCAGCTACTGACAATAGCCGATCAAACCGTCAAATCTTGCAATTCGTTGCAGCGCGGCTCTGAAAGGTTGTAGATCTGCTATATTCCATGTGAGCTTGTAGATGTACAAAGTATATCAAGCCCTTGAGTCTTCAGACATCCCCCTCTTCAGATGAGAAGAAAGCTTCGTAGGAAAGTGCCCTTCTCTTCAGACTGGAATGTGGATGGATTGCTATATTTAACCGCCAACGACAACGCAATTTGGACTTTTGAACCTGGATGTCCATTACCCCAGTTTAGACGGAGCTTGGAGTCAAGAGTATTAATATTATCCCTTTAAACAGTTTAATAACACAAAGCACAAAGCCTCATCTGATTTGATGCATAATGATGCAATAAAGATTAAAATCCAAAGCAATGATTCATTTTAATTTTTTACTTAGAGTTACTGAGAAGTAATAAGTACTGCCGAAGCAGACAACCCGCAACACGAGAATCCTTCTAGGTGCAACACGCGATGATACATAATAGAAATTACGACTCAATATATGTCCTTTTCACATGTGAAAAGGACATATATTGAGTGCTGACATTTTCTTCTTTCCTTAGTTACTTCCCCTCCCACGCACACACGCACGCACGCATGCACGCACGCATGCATGCACACACATGCACACACACACACACACACACACACACACACACACACACACACACACACACACACATTTGGCTGATTGGCTGAGCACGGAATGTGATGCAGGCGGCAGGCCTATGATGATGTATGATGATTTATTTATTTTTTATAAATAAATTACATATTAGCAGATAATCTTGTAAAAATAAAAGAATATGCCCGCATGAATAAAAATGAATCTCGATTTCATTCACCTGTTTTATTCCCATTGCTGTGCGTTCCTACAAACACAGCTGACGTTAATTACAGAACTACTCTGTTTTTAATCTCATTCAAGATGACATCCAGACTGTATTACTCATTTTAAACTTAATTAGCACGCTGAAATATTATCTGAAAAGATTATAGGTTAGAAATAAGCCACATACGTAGTAGCAAACATCTGAGCTAAACAAACAAAACTCCAGGCGGATGTAGCATGCGGGAAGAATTCCTTTTTGGGTTTGTGATCCGGTCGGGAGCGGATGGTAATTTACGGCAGTGATACTCAACCTCAGGCCCGCGGGCCACATCAGGCCCGCGGGACCATTATGACTGGCCCACCAATGAAAATCTAAAAAAAAGAAGAAAAATAAATCTGGAAAATGAAATAAAAATAAATAAATCTGAATGAAGTTATCTTTAATTACATTATTATAAGTAATACTATTAGAGTTGTACTATTACTCGAACGAAAATAAAAGCTTGGGGGGGAGATGCAATGCAAATGAAAGACATATACTGTGTATCCCTATTCCCTGACATAATTTTATAGCTATTCGGACAGAATTCTATTTTATTTGAATGATGAAACCCAGCTGCCATTAATAGTTGGAAATGGAAATTGCGGAAATTGCGGAAATTGCGGAAATGGAAATTGCGGAAATTGTAATTGCGGAAATGGTGGAAATGGAAATTGCGGAAATTGCGGAAATGCGGAAATGGAAATTGCGGAAATTGCGGAAATGGTAATTGCGGAAATTGCGGAAATTGCTCTTCACTTATAGCTATCTATTTTCAGGTAGATTGTTTTATTTTACTCAGTCAGCCATTGTGAGTGAGGGAGTGGCCGAGATTTGGGGTATTGGAATTTAGCTTCAGAGACTGAGGGAGTCTCTCGCAACACAGAACTTCAGTTTAGGTCAGGATTGGCTTGGGGTTAGGAGATAGGAGATAGGGGTTAGTGTTAGATTTGAGGGGAAAATAGGACTGAGGGAACATACTGGTTCCGTTCGCACCAGGCCTTAAAACACCGCCTATCTCACGCCTACAGCTCGGTTTGACGGTTCTTGTATTCTGATTGATTGATTGATTGAAGTATTTATTAATACTTTTGGAGAAGTACATTTCAAGCACAACGTTGAACATTTTCAAGTGGCATTTCTTCCTCTGCCTAGTGGGAATGTGCGTGCAAAAGTTCACGGAAATCACACAATGTGTTCATGATTTGCAGAATTTTGTTTGAAACGGAGCATTCCTGTGAACTTTGGAAGCCAATCTTAGCCGAAAAATCGGATAAAGTCTGAAAAATCTGAAAGACCCATTTCATTGAATGGCTCCTGGTGGCGCTATAACAGCCCAATGTGAAAAGCACAGATTAGCTGTCCACAGACGGACACACACACACGCGGGCGGACGGAGTGCAAAACATACTCTCCCCATGCCTTCGGCTGGTGGAGACAATATCGACTATAGGATCGGCTTGGCACTTTTTGCCCCCTTCGGCATGTTGCCCTATTGTAGGTATGCCTAGTGACGGTACTGGGATTTGGCACCGTTTTACTGAGGTTAAGTTTAGGAATACATAAGGTTAGGTTAACCGTTAAGCATAATTTACAGTTCCGCCAGATGTACGCCCGGGATGACTGTGTTTTGAGGCGAGCTTTCCAGCATTCCCTGGGTTTATGCTCTTTTATTACCTCTCTGTAACTATGTCAATTACCAAAAGAAGAAATCAATTAATTTATCTCCACAGTCAAGTCAATCTGTAAAACCCTATCATTATATTTTACAGGTAACTTTTCACTCCACTCCATTGCTGTCTGTGGATGTCCTGAAGTGGGGGTCCCCAGCTAAATTTTACATTTAAGTCCTATTTAAAAATAGCCAGTCTGCATGTAGATCTGCTAGTTTGACAAATCTTATATGGAGCAGGTCCCGGTCCCATTATTTTCAAATGGGGTCTGCAGCCAAATAAATATAAATGTTCCTTGACATGAAAACTCTTAAAAAATATCATATTGCATGTCACGTCAGATGTCAATGTTGCATGTCATGTCATCCCCATGATCCAACCTTCCATAATGATTGGATTGCTCTTCTATAAATGCTATTTTCTCCATTGTATAACCAAAATCATGAAGATATTTGTACCTACAGTATCAGCATTAGGAGTAGGACAAATAGATCTTTTCACACCCAAACCGCTGAACCCTGTGACATTTTGTGAAATGCAGATTATCGACCCGACTGGGAACCTGACTTTCGTTTACAACATAAACAAAAGCGGGCCATGTTTTCTTAAACTCTACGAAGAATGCCTCCTCTTCTGTGTTGTGTCGTCCTGTCCTTTTCGCGGTCCACTCAGTCTACGTGGTAATGTTTCCGCTGATAAGGTCCTGCCCCATATCGAGGTGGAACAGATGTTCCCATGACATCCGTCTCGGCCCTGTACCCCTGCTCTGCCTTCCATAAGCGAAGCCCGGTGCAGGATTAAAGCCAGCCCAATAAATTGGTACCGGTAATTACCTGTGTAATCATTGATTTGTTGCAGCGTGAAACATTTTGGTGTACTGCATTTTATACTGCCACTGTAAAACCATGTTTCGAAACACCCTTTATAAATAATATTATTGCGACCGTATATGTCGCATTTACGATGAAAAGCTGCATCTCCCGCACGCCCCGTCAGTCCGTACGTCCGTCACCCACACCTTCATAAATGGTCACGCCTCATGACATCACGTCACCATGTATGGTCACGCCTCGTGACATCACGTCTTCATATATGGTTACGCCTCGTGACACGTCGTGTCACCATATATGGCCATCTCCATATGAAGATCACGACACACACACCTCATCTAACCCTGGATAACCATACATGGAAGAAGACTGGATCATCACCTAGATCTGCATACTGTATTTGGAGCCGGCCTGCAGCGACTCTACATCTGACCTCAAACCTTAAACCCTTAGATCTCCATATATGGAACTGACCTGTTCTGAGATTCCATAATGTTGATCCTCCCCCTCCTGTCCTTCCTGTTCTGACATTCTATATGTTGATCTGACCTCATCAAACCCTGTACACTCAGACACGCTCCATATATGGCATCATTCCATATGTTGATCTGACCCCCCAGCCGGATGCATGCAGGGCGAGGAGCGACCTCGCCATAAAGGGGCGGGGGCGCTCCTCGCCCCCCCGCCCCTTTATGGCGAGGTCGCTCAGGCGTCTTACTGGTTATTACTCGCACAAGCAGAGCGCGCAAGTACTTAAATCAGCCGCGTATGTCGGTGGCGTCGCTCAGCCAATCAGGGATTGTGTATTTTCAGTGGCGTCACTCGGGCCAATTATAGATCTAACTCGGAGGGGACAGAGACTGAGGGCTATATTTTACCCCTTATCCCTAAACCTATTTGCCATATTTTGGCCCTCAGGGTTTAGTTTTCTTGTTAAATCTTCTCAAACTATTATAATCAAATTTGTTTTCTTGCACGTTCATCGTGAGGCCAGTGCCAGTGAAATGCGCCAAAAAACAACGAAAAGTCCTCATCCAGCCAAAAAGGAAGTTTAGCCCTCCATTAGCTGTAGTGTAGCCTCGCTCTAGTCTAGGCTGTGGACAGTCGCCCGGGGGATTATTATTATCAGCGTGAGTTTGGATTCATGTTTTATAAGGTCCCAAACGTCGTCCCATTTTGTCCCATGTTGAGCAGAAAACCGACTGATAACACATTTATTGCCCGGGGTTATTTAATCCATTAATAAAATGTGTATTCATTAATAATAATAATAATAATAATGGGCAATCTGTGGTCTTCAGACTCATCTATGAACCTGGCATCGGTTGCATTCCATGCAGAACAGCCCACAGGCCCCTCTGTGGACAAGCCTCCCACCAGACACTGCACAACTGAAAACATCCAGAGACTTCTGAAGAGCTCGGTGCAATGGCACACAGCTGGTGGCCATCATCACTCATGTTGCCTTGTCATGTGCAAGGTAAAATCCTCATGCACTGTTCATTTAACCACTTGAACCCCAGCATCCCCACTCTGGGGGGGAACGTTTGCCAAAAAGAACGGCTATTTATGGCATTAGAGATTTGGTGAGTGAGAAACAAAAAAGAGTGTACAGTAACTGCAACTCGCATCCATTTTACTAAGTATGGTTTAACCCGTCGGGTTAAACCATACTGGTTGCCCACACTTTTTTTTTTAACTTGAGAGCTACTTTCAAAATGACAAGGTCTACGCACCCCAAAAATATTATATCTTTGCTGATGTTACATTAGACAAACACACTTGGAATGGGAAATAGAGGGCGGAAAAGGAATTAGTTCCGTTTTGTTAAATTGTCTAACTTTGTAATGCTACTGACGTTTGTGCGCAGCAACACTCTTGAAAACAAAGTATTGCATTATGGGTTCGAGTTGACAGGTCCTATTTGATGTCAATCAATGAAGTCACTTTAATCCAATACCTTTTTTGTTTGTTTAATTATATATTTTTTTAGGGGCATGTCTTGTGATCTACTGGTAGATCACGATGTACCTTTTGGGCACCCCTTTAACCCATAATGCATGTGTTTCTGGGTGTCGGTTTGTGGCGAATAGTGTAACTAGCACAAACCTGATATGATCTTAAAGGGACACTTCACCCTTTTTGCAAAAAAAATATATGTTAATGACGTTTAGAAGCTTTAGATCACTTTCCTGGGGGTATTTATGTTTGTAATATGTGGTTTTATATATTTTAGATTGTAGCAGTGAGCCTGTTGTCTCTGATGTCATGGACACTGGTCTCACTACCTTCCTGGACTACAATTCCCATAATTCTTTGGTGCACTCACTGCACTGCTCCTCCTTGTGGATAGGGGGGAGAGTTGTCTTACTGAGACAACATGTAGTCCAGGAATGAAGTGAGCCCAGTGTCCATGACATCAGAGACAACAGGCTCACTGCTACAATCTAAAATATCTAAAACCACATATTACACACATAAAGACCCCCAGGAAAGTGTTCTAAAGCTTCTAAACGCCATTAACATATATTTTTTTGCAAAAAGGGTGAAGTGTCCCTTTAATGAGTGACACCCTTGCCAAGCTCTAAGTGCACTCTGAAGCAACTCACCAAATTATCTAGTGTTGTTTATGCTTGCCACCGTGATGACATCACATAGCTAATAGTACATATTGACTTGATGCAGATACTTTTTGAAGTGGCATACTGTTCCATTAACACCACTTTGTGAGTCACTGAAATTATACTGTCTTTTTGAACCTTAGTTTAACCCTTTGGTTTAAGCTTTAAACTCTAACCATCTAATCTATAGACTTAATTTGTGCCTTTATTGTATTCCAAAGTGTGTTGCTTCCAGTATTTTGAGGCAATGGAGATGAGGACTTAAAAGTACAATATTTTAAAACAATGTCCAACATTCTTTTTAAATTATATATTATCTATCAACTCTTATCCTTGTTCGTTTGCTTATCATTTAGTATGTGCACCGTAGAAACTACATAATAGCATACTGCCCACGATATTTAAGGGGAGATTCACACTATGGTCCCGGGTGCACATTCGGGACCACTTGATAGATGTAGTGGTAGTGAGAATGCTGCGTACCGTTCCCGGGAGCGGATCACCCAACCTGGAGGTAGTCTCGGGACCGATTGAAGTGTACTTGCATCATATGGATCGCTGCAAAATTGTAGTGTACTCGGGTGCGGAATAATCAAGGCCAATGTGAAATTTGTGAATCATGGCCAGCGGAGACCAGGGAACTGTATCCGGGGAACAGTTTGAATCAAACGGACTCAGTGTGAATCTGCCCATTGAGTCCTTAATCCAAGCACTCTGACCCTGTCTCTATACTGACACCTGGACTGCATGGCCTGGCTGACACATCTACTCAGAAAAGGATTTTTGGGAAACTATTTAGGCCATTCTATCATTTTGATATGCAAGAGCTTTTTTGTACTTAACCTAGATGATTACCTGCCAGGGATGAGCACTGCAGCAGGCAGGTCGAGTTTCAATTTCATCCCTGCATAAGTCAAATACTGAACTGATTTAATCCCATTACAGAAAGACAACCATTTTATAGATTGATTGAAACCTTTATTTCAGACAAATCCATTGAGACCAGGGTCTCCTTTTCAATTAGTTTACACATATTACATATACACAGCGTGGTGCACATAAAAAAAAAGAAATATATTAAAACCAAATATTACATCAAGCAGGTTCTTCCTCCTGTATCAAATCATCTACAAATATGTTAATCTGAGAGCAGATTCTAATGTCTTCGAAATTGTCAGTTTTCTGAAAAACCTGTGTTTCTATATCAGTGGTGCTCACACTATTTCATGCCAAGAACCCCCAGAATTATCTGTATTTGTCTGCGGAACCCTAAAAATAGTTTGTTCCAGGCCCCCCAGAAGCAAACATATGAGATAAAAACGTTCACTGTGAAAGAATATATATTCAATGATTCACACACGTTTTCACGATTAAAAAAATATATAGCAGATCTGCAAGCTCACAAGCTTGTAGATCTGCTATTTTTCAACGGCAAAATAATAATTTCAAATAATGTTAAAGTGGTAAAAGGGCACAGATGCATCGTCGGGTCTAAATAGGTTAAAAATAGCAAAATAAACCTTGCTTCAAGCTTCAGGTATCAAGTTTTTAATATTTACAAAGCTACATACTTTTTTTGTTTGTTGCTATAGGCAAGACAATTTAGAGATGTGAATGCCCCTAGAGATTCACTTTCACTGTTTTAACTATTCCTATGACATGCTCTCTCATTATTTGCTGTGTCTTGGAAATCACCTGCCATTAAAGTTCACATTGTTCTTCCACGAAAACGTGAAGAATCCATGCCATGCATTTCCCATCTGGGCCTTTGTGACCACTAGATGCCATAGATGTTTTTTCTATGCGAGGTTGAATGCTCGGTCTGTTGGTTGACTTCCGTGGGATTCCAGTGGGCTTTGTCACTCAGATTGTTTGTCCTGGGGAAGGAGGACTGTTTCTCTTCCTCTCTCCTAAGCCATGGTGCTGATGGAGACCCACATCCCTGGTGGCCCGCACATCAAAACAAGAGGCATCCCAGCTCTTTGGTTTTCAGACAAACATCACTCACTTTCTTTGTTGTCTGAGGGACAGGGGGCATGACAGTTTATCTCTGGAGGATCTCTCCTGCTATCGCTTTCCAGCACCTCCCCACCCATCCCACAGAAGCTGCTAAAAGCAAACGTCAGTCAAGTCGAAGCGTTGCATTCCTTCAAAAGGTCAACTAGTGGTGGCCATTGGAAGATCTGGATGCTTAAGTCAAACAGAAGGGACCTGCCATAGGCCTTTGAGAGATACTCCCATTAAGTCTTTTGAAATGATTGAAAGCAATGTAATATTGTCTTTGCTCAAAGCCCCCCACCACCAGAAACACCCCCCTCTGCTCCCAATTTGTTGACACGTCCATCACGTTGCAACCTACTTTTTTTCCTTTTGTGTGTGGCGGTACACTCTCTACTCTACCTACCGCATACAGTGACTTTCAGCCAGAACATGCTGTACTCCTCCATGAGTTATTTGACGTGGGCTCTAATTCACAGTACAGTGCATATTGCCACTATCGGGCAGGAACCTTGTATCTCCATAATGTATCTTTTTATGTTTTTCTTTAACAAATGAATGCTCCGTTTTATACTTTGTGATCGTGTCATGCAAAATAAGCAAACATAGTAATTTCTTATACATTTTGAGAATAGTTGAAAACTTTTGAAACGTTTCACCTACAATGACAGGCCCAAAATCGGGATGCCAGTTTGAACGTGGTTAAGTCTATCTGTGTACTATTTTATAAATATTATTCAACTAACATTATAATATAATTATATTAACAAGAGCTTGTGACTATTAACGTTTGGATCCATTGGAACACAGGTTCCTTTTTTGCCGTTTTTAAGAGTAACGGTCTTGAACATATACGGGTTTTCCACCCGACAGCGACGGTATGATTTCTATTGGTGTCCCAGGCTCTGTGATGGGGCCCAGTAGCAAGCCTCAGTATTTAGCACTCGGTCCATCTGGTGCAGGTGGTTCATGGTCTGTCTTCCCCTCTCCCCTCGAGGGCTGCAAGGAGCACCATGTCTACAGGACTTTTATGAGCGTGACCCTAACATGCCCGTCTCAAACGGTCTAGACTCCCAGTGCTCCATTTACTAGAGTCCTCAACCCACTGATGGCTATCAGACTTGTTTTTTTGCTTGTGACTCTGTCCTTGTCACGTGTTTGCCTTGTGAACAGGCACGACTCTCCAATGATCCTCTATGGGGATTTTATACAATTGATGTTCTATATTAACCACATGAACCCTACAGTCCCGTCTTCTGGGCCTAACATTCTGGAGAAAACAACAGATCTAAAAGCTCACAAGTGAGCTTCTTGATCGGCTATTTTCAGCCAAGACAGGGGGCCTAGTAGTAGTATAGACCCCTGGGGGACTCCTGTCAACTAAGTCTATAGGGTTTAAGTGGTTAAGTACAATTAGTAGTATAATTACTGCCATTTTGTAATTCTATAATAATGATAAAATAGGGTGATCATGTGATAAGAGATGTCTCTAAAACAGATGAGTCCAGAATTCCTTCTCTCCAGGAGACCTGAGATTTTGGATGAATAATGTGGAAAATACAGCTGTGGCTTGGCTGTGAAATGATAATGAGGCCTTTACATTTGACTGTTGCAAACCTTCATTGAATTGATATGATATCTACATGGATCACGGTCAACACAATACAACTGATACAACTGGAAAGTAATTTGAGGGGAGGTTCTCTCCACAGGATCAGGTTGTAAATCAAAGTGAAATTGTCAGCACATCATCAACTGTGACATAATTCTTGCGTCAATCTGGAGTCAAAAGCACAGGTTTCAAATGTGACTGTCCAGAGTTTTGCAGTGTTTTTATGAGGATTGGCCTCCAGTTTCAAAGATAAGACCAACTATTTCTTGGCCTGGGTCCTCAGCACAGTAATTCAACTTCTCTAATGAGGCATAGCAGTGACTGCATCGTATAAGAAACCACAGTTAATTAATCAATTGCTAATGCATTGTAAATATTTAATAGCCCCCCTGTAAATTGTGCCTTTTATACGGCACAATCTGTTTGGTGTGCTGCGTGGCACAGAGCCAAATTCTGTAGGAGGATTAGTTCATTGAATCCAAACAGTTTACAGGGAAAAGCAGCTCTGGTGACGACACTATGTGGGCAGCTTGCAGCTCTCAAAATACAAACGTTCTATGTGAAAGAGAAAAGGGAAGGAAAGTGACTTTCACAGGCGCAATCTAGTAAACACATGATTTCTGCATAGAGGGAACACCTGTGTTTTTACAAACGGTTTGATGTTGTTCACGTACACTATGCTGTAGCCATATTTGCTTCCGGGGCAATTAATATTGTGCTGTAAGTGAAAACCTAATGTACACCGATTCACAGGGTGAAATGGAGATGATGGGGTTCACTTTAAACACAGCTTAGTTTGGAACTCAGCGAAGCAGGCTGCAGATATAGGGAGTTGGGTTAAGGTTAGCCCTAGAACGGCTCTTGTTGTTACATACAGTATGTACAGTATTTCACATACAGAGCCATAGAACACATCCATGTTTTCTTGTAGAATTTGTTTATATGCGGCATAAATGTGATGAATGCTCCGTTTGTACTCACCCATTAAATAATTCCAAAGACGTGGTGTGAAAAATGGTCCTCTAGTTTTATATCCATGTGAAAGTTCTGGCACAAAACGCGTATTTAGTGAATTATCTCCACTTTTTCAAGAGATGCACACGGGCGCCTTTCTCTCCGGTGAGGGGGGGGGGGCGGAAAGATGGATGAACCATTTTACAAATACGTCCTGTTTACCGCAGACGTCATCACCAATTGACCAGGGAAACACAAAAGTTTGCGGTCACACAATTGGCAGGTGCTTTGCGATAGGTGCTGGGTAATTAATTACACCAATTAAGTACAAACGGAGCATTTATCACATTAATGCCGCAAATATTCATATCTACAAGGAAACGGTGGAAGCCATCTATGCCTCTGATACATGAAAATTTACGAAGTATAATTAAATGATCACAGGCATTCTAGGTCTAGGTTAAGGTCACTTCTTCTGCTGTGAATATGCGACAAATAGGGGTTAAATAATGGGAATAGGCTTAGGATAGTTGCCAGAAATAGGGTTTAAGGTGTTGAGGATTAGGGTTAAAAGTCAGAGAGGTCAAGATAGGTACTAGTTTAGATTGGCTTAGGGATATTAGGTGGAGGGAGCTATACGTGGACAATTATTGGCCTCTTGCCAGCTATGCTTAATTTCAGAGCATCTTATGTACAGCATTTGGTATTAACACTGTTATCAGTGACCGAGGCCATGTGTCTAACTTGGCATAATGAAGACAAGGTCTTCATGAATAGGTTGCTTCCTCTTTATAAATATCACAGTAACTGTAGGAGGCAAAGCTTATTGTATTTGCTGTGCTTTAAGTACTGTGTGCTTTGAAGTAATTGATGTTTGATTGATAGCCCAATTCCTTTGATCTTGCACTTCTTTGAAGTATGTGATATCTTAATTACCTGTGCTTTAATTGTGCTTTGAAGTATGTCATGTCATTCCTAGCTCAATTCATTTGACCTTCCAATTTGTGTCTGACCAATCACACACTCTGCAGTAGTGATTAGTGGCAGTTAGTAACACCTGTTAGCTTGCTGGCAGGGGAATTTTCTCATTCCAGTTTTGTAGGTGTAGAGTCAAAAGGTTTTGTACCGTGCTCTGTTGCTTTATGGAATAATCAGTCTTTTGGTGACGTGCTCTGAAGTTTTATAGGATTTCTGACGTGCTCTGTCATACTCTGTTTTATTTTTGCCCAATTGAAAGTAAAGTTTTTTGTTGAGCTTTATGGACATCTCAGTGTGGATTATTTTCTTTTTGGGAACAACAACAACACCACGCGTACACCATGGGATACACCTTTTAAACATTTCTGCGGATACAGTAACATCAGAAATGGCCAGGACTTCCAACATTTGATAGTATGAAATAATATGTTCTCATTGAGTCACTGATGACCAAAACCTTTGCCATTAAAGGACAAAACCAGGATTCTCTTAACTATTAGAATATGCATGTTTAGATTCTTGAACGCCAACATTTGCATGTACAAACCTTTTACACCATCAATATAAATGTTATAAATCTGTCACATTCACTCACAAAGACATGTCTGTCCATTTGGGAATTGAGTCACTCAATGTCACTCTTCGGTCTGTTGTTTTGGGTTTCCATGGCAGTGTTACCCTCTTGTTTACATTTGTTTTAGGATTGGGCCTTTAATCATCTTCTAATGGGATTTGCCAATAGTTATTCAGCGGAAGAAAATGTGTTCCATTTCTTTACCTGCCAGAAGATGAGTCACTTACCAGGGAAACATTTCTGGCTTTACACCAAGCTAAGTCACTTTAGAGATGACAACTGTAGCCCCAGCATTTCCCTGCAACAATCTCCCCAACGCCCTTTTATACATCCATAATGAGAGCACATTTAAAAAGAATAATGTAGCCTAAGTAATGTCATTGTTTTTGTTTCATACTGTAAGTCATATATAACTTCAGATATTTTATTCAGAATTATACTTTTATGGGGGCACGGTGGCACAGTTGGTAGTGCTGTCGCCTCACAGCTAGAAGGTCCTGGGTTCGTCATCAGTGCCCATACCCGAAGGCGGGGTTGGCGAAAGGGCCTTTCTGT
Source organism: Protomyctophum bolini (assembly GCF_963924005.1). Taxonomy (NCBI): domain Eukaryota; kingdom Metazoa; phylum Chordata; class Actinopteri; order Myctophiformes; family Myctophidae; genus Protomyctophum; species Protomyctophum bolini. The sequence continues at coordinate 12,736,065 of NC_137867.1, read as the reverse complement.
GTGGAGTTTGCATGTTCTCCCCGTGTCCCCTAGGGTAGGTACCCTCACATAAAACATGCAGTAATCCTGGTCACTAAACTGCCTCCCCCTGGCCATGCAGCCGGGGCGCCTGATGGAGGGGAAAGGAACTGGTTGGAATAACGTGTTCCTTCCACACGCTACGTCCAACCAGGGAAACTCCCCCCCTGTCAGGTGTAAAGGAGCAACTTGGACACTCAGGCATGAAGGAAGCATGAGTTCAAGTCCGTTGCTCTCCCCTTGTCCCCCATATATGGGGACTAGGTTGGTGGAGGGTGTGTAGAGCCCAGGATCACATTAGATGATTGACACAGGGGTGAAAAATGGGTTACAAAATCGTGGGATAAAATATATATATATATATATATTTATACTTTTTTCCACAATTAGTGGATGCTCTAATGCAAATCATGCCTATTAGTGAAAAATGTGTAGGCTTAAATTTAATCAATTTAACTTTTTTTAAGATACATTTTTGGTCTTTATTGATAGGACAGTAGGCTGGCAGGAAATGGGAAGACACGCGCAGCCCGGGCCGTTATTATTGTACTTTTGATAAAACATCTGTATCGTTCCATAAAACCATGGCAAACTACCGCTTTAAAAAAACACAGCACTTTGCACTCTTCCATAAAATCAGTTTAAATGTTGGAAAATGAAGGTGCAACCAAACACTGTACACAGGGCCGGTCCTGAGCAATCTGGTGCCCTAAGCAGGACCCCCCCCCCCCCTCTCTCTGTCCCCCCCTCTCTGTCCCAAAAATCGGGGAGGCACTGTGGAGGCACTGGGGGGACACTGGGGAGACACTGGGGAGGCACTGAGGAGTCACTAGGGAGGCCCTGGGCAGACATTGAGGAGGTACTGGGGAGGCACTGGGGGAACATATATATATATATAATATATATGTTTATATATATATATATATATATATATATATATATATATATATATATATATATATATGGCGCTCGAATCGGCTGCTTCGTCGGCCTGTAGGAAGGGCCGGGCCTGACTGCACACAATACAAAATATAAGTTTTGTATTATATTATTATTATATGAACAAATATTTTGGTGTTATGAAAAATTAACCAAACAAAAAATGTGCAGATGAAAGTTTGCAGTTGTCCGTCTCCTGCTGCTTTCTTAGTGGACAGGCCCCCAGTCTCTCCAAATCAGCCTGTTTCACATACACAAGATTAAGTAGCAAAAGTGACATCCAAGACCAATCGGGCCACCCAAGAGAACCGCAACCAGCGGAAAGCCTGTCAGAGCCCCTTTTGCAACATTAATCTTCAAGCCTCTCCTGCACTGCCAACTCACATCTCCTTCAAACAGGACAAGAAGATAGAAAACTGAACTTCTCCCTGTTTTTCTCCTCTTCATCAATTAAGTCTTTGGGGGACAATTCATCGTCACCTGCCTTGTGGCGCAGAACTTCAAACGAACAAGCAGATTCATTGGTTTTCCAGACATCTTTGACTTTAATCTGGCAGTTAGTGGAACATTTTTGGAGATGGTGGCCCGAAATCATACTGAAAAGTCAATCCCCAAGTGTAATTTATGCCTAAATACTATACACTGAAATTCCTTTAAAGTGTTTCAAGATATCTTAAAGGACTCCACAGACTACCCCAACCATTAATCATTAAAATGTTAAAAGGCTATCTCAACTTAGGAATTTTGGTTAAATGTCAGAATACAATTAAATACACATCTAGGGATCAGCACACTAACTCCAACCTAACTGACCCTTTTGTCTTCTTTACTGACCAATAGCATCTTTGATCTCAAGGGAGCTCCTGAACCCCTCCAAGCTGATAGTAGAAATGGTAATACATAGAAACCCCATTCAAACCTATTTAGGTTCATCCTACGGTGGACATGTTTGCCTGAAAAGGAATCTTTGAAATGTTTCATAGTTTTAGAAATATAGTGCTTTCACATTTGAGACATTTATAATGAGGCTCAATGGCAGCTCTATATGGGACAAAGTCACTTTCACCTAGAAACTCCATAAACACTTTTTATTATTCAGCTTACTGTGGAGACACATGCTGGAACTTTTTACTTCGAAATGTTTTGTAGTTTCTGAGTTATTTAACTTAAACGCCCAATGCATTCTCTATCTATGGCAATAGCACAAACTTTGGCATGCTACTAGTCCTACATACGGTACTTAAACCTACCAACCCCATTCTAGCCTACTTAGGTTAATCTTACGGTGGACATATGTTTGCCTTAAAAGGAATCTTTGAAAGGTGTCATAGTTTTAGAAATATAGTGCTTTCAATTTTGAGACATTTAACATGGGGCTCAATGGCAGCTTTATAGGCACTCAAAAAGCACATTCACCTAGAAACTCCATTCACACTTTTTATTATTCAGCTTACTGTGGAGACACATGCTGGAAGTTTTTACTTTGAAATGTTTTGTAGTTTCTGAGTTATTTAACTTAAACGCCCAATGCATTCTCTATGGCTAAAAAAAAAGTTATCCTCGTTTCTCATCATTTTGGACCATGGGCTATAGCCCATATCGTACGGCATACTATAGCACGCCGTTTTTCATCATTTTTGACGATTTGACTGTGAGAGTGTCGAGCGGCCAAGGCAACAAATGAATATAGACCAGTCCAGGGGACCTTCAATAAGGCTTTATTTCTCAATCACTTTGACATGTCATATGTATAACAACCTGTCATATCTGAGGTTACAGACAACTGACTGCTTTTTATAGGGCAGTCCATTACCTGGTTAGCCCATACCATTCCCCATGGGTAACCATAACCATATTCCACATTCTTAGAATCACACAATGCCATTTCATATAAACTTACTCCCTGTATATGCACCCTCAATACCCATTTACAATTAGTAGTTAGCATAGACTTAGAGTATATACACAACACATACAGGATTACATTCATTGTAGTCCATCCCAATCCCCCCCTGCTATCCATTTCCCACTTGGTCCCTCCCGGAACTATAAGAGGGGTGCCTATACCCGGAGGGAACTCATTTGCCCGAACACCACCCTGAGAGGAGGATGAGAGTAAACAAAGGTAAGTTTAGACATCAGAGATTTACATTCCTTCTTTACAAGTCTTCTCATTATACTGATTAGAAAGTCTGCTGTCCTATTTATTCCTAAACTAATGTGCCTTATATCTGCTCCTTTGTAGGTGTATGAGGAGATCCACCACTTCAGAGAATCACCGACAACTCAGTGTCCACCCTTAACTTCAATAAATGCATTTGTTACAATTTGTGTCCTTATTTACATTATACATTATACATAGAATTGTGTTAGCATCTGCATTAGGTATAGTGACGGCGTCCGCCGTCACATTGACAAAAATTAAAAAATTAAAAAAACGCTGGGTTATAGCCCATGTTTTTTGAAATTTTGAAAAAAAAGTTATCCTCATTTCTCATCATTTTGGACCATGGGCTATAGCCCATATCGTACGGCATACTATAGCGCGCCGTTTTTCATCATTTTTGAGGATTTGAAAAAAATGACGAAATGACAAAAACGATGGGTTATAGCCCATGTTTTTTGAAATTTTGAAAAAAAAAGTTATCCTCATTCTCATCATTTTGGACCATGGGCTATAGCCCATATCGTACGGCATACTATAGCACGCCGTTTTTCATCATTTTTGAGGATTTGAAAAAAATGACGAAATGACAAAAACGATGGGTTATAGCCCATGTTTTTTGAAATTTTGAAAAAAAAAGTTATCCTCGTTTCTCATCATTTTGGACCATGGGCTATAGCCCATATCGTACGGCATACTATAGCGCGCCGTTTTTCATCATTTTTGAGGATTTGAAAAAAATGACGAAATGACAAAAACGATGGGTTATAGCCCATGTTTTTTAAAATTTTGAAAAAAAAAGTTATCCTCGTTTCTCATCATTTTGGACCATGGGCTATAGCCCATATCGTACGGCATACTATGGCACGCCGTTTTTCATCATTTTTGAGGATTTGAAAAAAATCAAAAAACGATAAGTTATAGCCCATGTTTTTTGAAATTTTGGAAAAAAAAGTTAGCCTCGTTTCTCATCATTTTGGACCGTGGGCTATAGCCCATATCGTACGGCATACTATAGCACGCCGTTTTTTCATCATTTTTGACGATTTGACTGTGAGAGTGTCGAGCGGCCAAGGCAACAAATGAATATAGACCAGTCCAGGGGACCTTCAATAAGGCTTTATTTCTCAATCACTTTGACATGTCATATGTATAACAACCTGTCATATCTGAGGTTACAGACAACTGACTGCTTTTTATAGGGCAGTCCATTACCTGGTTAGCCCATACCATTCCCCATGGGTAACCATAACCATATTCCACATTCTTAGAATCACACAATGCCATTTCATATAAACTTACTCCCTGTATATGCACCCTCAATACCCATTTACAATTAGTAGTTAGCATAGATTTAGAGTATATACACAACACATACAGGATTACATTCATTGTAGTCCATCCCAATCCCCCCCTGCTATCCATTTCCCACTTGGTCCCTCCCGGAACTATAAGAGGGGTGCCTATACCCAGAGGGAACTCATTTGCCCGAACACCACCCTGAGAGGAGGATGAGAGTAAACAAAGGTAAGTTTAGACATCAGAGATTTACATTCCTTCTTTACAAGTCTTCTCATTATACTGATTAGAAAGTCTGCTGTCCTAATTATTCCTAAACTAATGTGCCTTATATCTGCTCCTTTGTAGGTGTATGAGGAGATCCACCACTTCAGAGAATCACCGACAACTCAGTGTCCACCCTTAACTTCAATAAATGCATTTGTTACAATTTGTGTCCTTATTTACATTATACATTATACATAGAATTGTGTTAGCATCTGCATTAGGTATAGTGACAGCGTCCGCCGTCACATTGACAAAAATGAAAAAATGAAAAAATCGATGGGTTATAGCCCATGTTTTTTGAAATTTTGAAAAAAAAGTTATCCTCATTTCTCATCATTTTGGACCATGGGCTATAGCCCATATCGTACGGCATACTATAGCGCGCCGTTTTTCAACATTTTTGAGGATTTGAAAAAAATGACGAAATGACAAAAACGATGGGTTATAGCCCATGTTTTTTGAAATTTTGAAAAAAAAGGTTATCCTCGTTTCTCATCATTTTGGACCATGGGCTATAGCCCATATCGTACGGCATACTATAGCACGCCGTTTTTCATCATTTTTGAGGATTTGAAAAAAATGACGAAATGACAAAAACGATGGGTTATAGCCCATGTTTTTTGAAATTTTGAAAAAAAAAGTTATCCTCGTTTCTCATCATTTTGGACCATGGGCTATAGCCCATATCGTACGGCATACTATAGCGCGCCGTTTTTCATCATTTTTGAGGATTTGAAAAAAATGACGAAATGACAAAAACGATGGGTTATATCCCATGTTTTTTGAAATTTTGAAAAAAAAAGTTATCCTCGTTTCTCATCATTTTGGACCATGGGCTATAGCCCATATCGTACGGCATACTATAGCGCGCCGTTTTTCATCATTTTTGAGGATTTGAAAAAAATGACGAAATGACAAAAACGATGGGTTATAGCCCATGTTTTTTGAAATTTTGGGAAAAAAAGTTAGCCTCGTTTCTCATCATTTTGGACCGTGGGCTATAGCCCATATCGTACGGCATACTATAGCACGCCGTTTTTCATCATTTTTGACGATTTGACTGTGAGAGTGTCGAGCGGCCAAGGCAACAAATGAATATAGACCAGTCCAGGGGACCTTCAATAAGGCTTTATTTCTCAATCACTTTGACATGTCATATGTATAACAACCTGTCATATCTGAGGTTACAGACAACTGACTGCTTTTTATAGGGCAGTCCATTACCTGGTTAGCCCATACCATTCCCCATGGGTAACCATAACCATATTCCACATTCTTAGAATCACACAATGCCATTTTATATAAACTTACTCCCTGTATATGCACCCTCAATACCCATTTACAATTAGTAGTTAGCATAGACTTAGAGTATATACACAACACATACAGGATTACATTCATTGTAGTCCATCCCAATCCCCCCCTGCTATCCATTTCCCACTTGGTCCCTCCCGGAACTATAAGAGGGGTGCCTATACCCGAAGGGAACTCATTTGCCCGAACACCACCCTGAGAGGAGGATGAGAGTAAACAAAGGTAAGTTTAGACATCAGAGATTTACATTCCTTCTTTACAAGTCTTCTCATTATACTGATTAGAAAGTCTGCTGTCCTATTTATTCCTAAACAAATGTGCCTTATATCTGCTCCTTTGTAGGTGTATGAGGAGATCCACCACTTCAGAGAATCACCGACAACTCAGTGTCCACCCTTAACTTCAATAAATGCATTTGTTACAATTTGTGTCCTTATTTACATTATACATTATACATAGAATTGTGTTAGCATCTGCATTAGGTATAGTGACGGCGTCCGCCGTCACATTGACAAAAATTAAAAAATTAAAAAAACGATGGGTTATAGCCCATGTTTTTTGAAATTTTGAAAAAAAAGTTATCCTCATTTCTCATCATTTTGGACCATGGGCTATAGCCCATATCGTACGGCATACTATAGCACGCCGTTTTTCATCATTTTTGAGGATTTGAAAAAAATGACGAAATGACAAAAACGATGGGTTATAGCCCATGTTTTTTGAAATTTTGAAAAAAAAAAGTTATCCTCGTTTCTCATCATTTTGGACCATGGGCTATAGCCCATATCGTACGGCATACTATAGCGCGCCGTTTTTCATCATTTTTGAGGATTTGAAAAAAATGACAAAATGACAAAAACGATGGGTTATAGCCCATGTTTTTTTAAATTTTGGAAAAAAAAGTTAGCCTCGTTTCTCATCATTTTGGACCGTGGGCTATAGCCCATATCGTACGGCATACTATGGCACGCCGTTTTTCATCATTTTTGAGGATTTTAAAAAATTAAAAAAACGATGGGTTATAGCCCATGTTTTTTGAAATTTTGAAAAAAAAAATCCAGGCCCATGAATTAGAGGATAAAGCTCACATGTTACAAGGCACTGGTGTCGTACTTCTGGTTTACCGGAACGTGGTTCAACTCCCTGCAGTGCCCTGCTCAATGTGTTGTATTTACCGGAAATATTTAGTGTTGCGGAGGATGAGAAACATTAGCAAATTACGGAGTGTTGCGGAGGATGAGAAACATTAGCAAATGTGTTGCGGAAAAATTGCGGAGTGTTAAAAAAAAAAAAAAAAAACGAAATTGCGGAAATTGCGGAAATTGAAAATTCCGGAAATTGCAAATTGCGGAAATTGCGGAAATTGAAAATTATGTAAATTGAAAATTGCGGAAATTGAAAATTGCGGACATTTCGGAAATTGCGGAATTTGCAAATTGCGGAAATTGCAATGCCATGGACCAATGAACCATGTAAATACAACAAATTGAGCAGGGCACTGCAGGGATTTGCACCCCGTTCCGGTAAACCAGAAGTACGACACCAGTGCCTTAGTTTTTGTGTTGTCATTTACAGGTCCTTTCGTTGAAATGTAAATTTTACATTAAAAAATGAAAAAATGAAAAAAACGATGGGTTATAGGCTTATAGCCCATGTTTTTTGAAATTTTGAAAAAAAAGTTATCCTCATTTCTCATCATTTTGGACCATGGGCTATAGCCCATATCGTACGGCATACTATAGCACACCGTTTTTCATCATTTTTGAGGATTTGAAAAAATGAAAAAAACGATGGGTTATAGCCCATGTTTTTTGAAATTTTGAAAAAAAAAGTTATCCTCGTTTCTCATCATTTATTATAATAGGCTATCATTTCTTTATGTGCTGATCGACCAATATGTTGGGGACACATGTCTACATATTTTATCTGAGATTTGGGAACAATTTATTGATTCAGCATGAAGACTAAAGCCTTCTGAATAAATCTATACGCAAGTGTATGCCTCCGCAAATGTCTACGCCACCTAAAGAGGATTTGACGGAGTTTCCGACCAACCTACGTGAGCGTCAAGTTCACGGCCATTTCCTTGAATTCCAAATTAAAATGTGGGAAATCCACGTAAATTCCGCTAGCACGTCACGTCATGTTATCATCGTAAACGCCGTTGTGAATTTGGACCATGGTGTTGCAAAGCAAAAGAAAGCGCTGGTAGTGTACTATCCAAGCTTCTGCCTGGATATAGGGTTCGAAGCCCTACAGCGCTGTAACCTGCTAACCTTAGTCCTGTTGTATGTTCACATTAAATATGAAATTCACTATTTCACCAGTGTGAAGTCAACTTGGAGAAATGGAGAGCAAAGGGTTAAATCTGGACTGACAATCATTGCCACTGACACTCTGCTGATTGTCACTCACTCACTCACTCCCCAATTGCCTCACTAATCAGCATCAGTGCATTCACTGCACCTGAGAGTAGGGCGTTGGCCAAACACAGGAAACACACAAACCTCCATGAGAAACAGCAGTGTGCATCCAAACAGGAGCAACACACACAAACAGCAGAGCAGAACGGTGCAGCCATATAAATGCTGGAGAGACAGCCGGTGAGAGAACTGTATATCTGTGACAGATCATGCCAGTTGCATGCCAGTTCATGGACACTTGTTATTGTTTGTTGTTGTTTATGATGACTTGAGTTGAAGTTAAAGGAAACATGATGGCCAATTGGACATGAACAATGAACATGATCATTTGATTTAAAATACATTTGAATTGATTATTGATTGATAAAAACGTTTCAATGATGCTAATTAATTCAGTTTATTTAATTTACATTTCATGAGTTTATTATGTTTAAAAACTGTTTAGAAACGAATTGAGCAAAAAATTAATTGATTTAGAAATTAGTTGATTAAGAGACACTTAAGTAAAAATGATATTTAGGTGTTTAGAACATGTAAAGTATGTGTATTGATTGAATGTGCATTATACTTACATTAGTTCTTTTTTATTTTCCCTTTAAGGTTTTTCACCTTACCTGACTTACCCACTAACTGACTTACACAATACCTGTACAACTGTACTCAACTACAAAGTAAAGAAGAGTAAAAAGAAGGAAACTGTGTGGTCATTGTATGAGTGAAACCCAGTAACAATCTCCATATGGTCTGTGCCATCCCTTTCAAGCAGGGAAACTGCAAAAAATACTAAATAGCTTGACAACCAGTGTTAAGATGCTGTGTTTAGATTACCCCACCTGAAACTAATCTATAATACGATATGGGCTATAGCCCATGGTCCAAAATGATGAGAAACGAGGCTAACTCTTTTTTTCAAAATTTCAAAAAACATGGGCTATAACCCATCGTTTTTTTATTTTTTCATTTTTTTCAAATCCTCAAAAATGATGAAAAGCGGCGTGCTATAGTATGCCGTACGATATGGGCTATAGCCCATGGTCCAAAATGAGGAGAAACGAGGCTAACTTTTTTTTCCAAATTTTCAAAAAACATGGGCTATAACCCATCGTTTTTTTATATTTTCATTTTTTTCAAATCCTCAAAAATGATGAAAATCGGCGTGCTATAGTATGCCGTACGATATGGGCTATAGCCCATGGTCCAAAATGATGAGAAACGAGGATAACAAATCAAAAAACATGGGCTATAACCCATCGTCGCATGGAGACAGAACTCTGCACCATGCATCTCACATGCCTTTGTGGCATAAACATAAAGACAAGGATGTATAAACCGAATGTTGTAGGTTCAAAAATGAGTCAATATAAAAACTGAAACAACAAATCACACTCTTCATTAGGAGTGACATATTGGGTAAGACTAAGATGACGGTTGAACAAAGCCCCTTGCTGGGCTTGAACCTAGAACCTTCTGTTTGCAAAGCCTGTGTCTTAACCGCTGCTACAACTTTGCTTATACATTAGAGACAGGTAGGCCTACAAAGGTACAACCTTGCAAAGATGCAAAATGAAAAAAGAATAACTAAAGGCCCTGCTCTTTGTAATACACATACAAACTTGGAAAAACATCCTTGATGTAAGAGTGAGCTAAATATTGTATAAATGTCCGTACTAGTAGGCCTACTTGTGTGCAACAAGCAAGTAGGCACTCGATAGGGTGCAGTTCTAGTTTATTTTGCCATAACACAATTTGGACCATGGTGTTGCAAAGCAAAAGAAAGCGCTGGTAGTGTACTATCCAAGCTTCTGCCTGGATATAGGGTTCGAAGCCCTACAGCGCTGTAACCTGCTAACCTTAGTCCTGTTGTATGTTCACATTAAATATGAAATTCACTATTTCACCAGTGTGAAGTCAACTTGGAGAAATGGAGAGCAAAGGGTTAAATCTGGACTGACAATCATTGCCACTGACACTCTGCTGATTGTCACTCACTCCCCAATTGCCTCACTAATCAGCATCAGTGCATTCACTGCACCTGAGAGTAGGGCGTTGGCCAAACACAGGAAACACACAAACCTCCATGAGAAACAGCAGTGTGCATCCAAACAGGAGCAACACACACAAACAGCAGAGCAGAACGGTGCAGCCATATAAATGCTGGAGAGACAGCCGGTGAGAGAACTGTATATCTGTGACAGATCATGCCAGTTGCATGCCAGTTCATGGACACTTGTTATTGTTTGTTGTTGTTTATGATGACTTGAGTTGAAGTTAAAGGAAACATGATGGCCAATTGGACATGAACAATGAACATGATCATTTGATTTAAAATACATTTGAATTGATTATTGATTGATAAAAACGTTTCAATGATGCTAATTAATTCAGTTTATTTAATTTACATTTCATGAGTTTATTATGTTTAAAAACTGTTTAGAAACGAATTGAGCAAAAAATTAATTGATTTAGAAATGAGTTGATTAAGAGACACTTAAGTAAAAATGATATTTAGGTGTTTAGAACATGTAAAGTATGTGTATTGATTGAATGTGCATTATACTTACATTAGTTCTTTTTTATTTTCCCTTTAAGGTTTTTCACCTTACCTGACTTACCCACTAACTGACTTACACAATACCTGTACAACTGTACTCAACTACAAAGTAAAGAAGAGTAAAAAGAAGGAAACTGTGTCGTCATTGTATGAGTGAAACCCAGTAACAATCTCCATATGGTCTGTGCCATCCCTTTCAAGCAGGGAAACTGCAAAAATTACTAAATAGCTTGACAACCAGTGTTAAGATGCTGTGTTTAGATTACCCCACCTGAAACTAATCTATAATACGATATGGGCTATAGCCCATGGTCCAAAATGATGAGAAACGAGGCTAACTCTTTTTTTCAAAATTTCAAAAAACATGGGCTATAACCCATCGTTTTTTTATTTTTTCATTTTTTTCAAATCCTCAAAAGATGAAAAGCGGCGTGCTATAGTATGCCGTACGATATGGGCTATAGCCCATGGTCCAAAATGATGAGAAACGAGGATAACTGTTTTTTTCAAAATTTCAAAAAACATGGGCTATAACCCATCGTTTTTGTCATTTCGTCATTTTTTTCAAATCCTCAAAAATGATGAAAAACGGCGCGCTATAGTATGCCGTACGATATGGGCTATAGCCCACGGTCCAAAATGATGAGAAACGAGGCTAACTTTTTTTTTCAAAATTTCAAAAAACATGGGCTATAACCCATCGTTTTTGTCATTTCGTCATTTTTTTCAAATCCTCAAAAATGATGAAAAACGGCGCGCTATAGTATGCCGTACGATATGGGCTATAGCCCACGGTCCAAAATGATGAGAAACGAGGCTAACTTTTTTTTTCAAATTTTCAAAAAACATGGGCTATAACCCATCGTTTTTGTCATTTCGTCATTTTTTTCAAATCCTCAAAAATGATGAATAACGGCGCGCTATAGTATGCCGTACGATATGGGCTATAGCCCACGGTCCGAAATGATGAGAAACGAGGCTAACTTTTTTTTTCAAAATTTAAAAAAACATGGGCTATAACCCATCGTTTTTGTCATTTCGTCATTTTTTTCAAATCCTCAAAAATGATGAAAAACGGCGCGCTATAGTATGCCGTACGATATGGGCTATAGCCCACGGTCCAAAATGATGAGAAACGAGGCTAACTTTTTTTTTCAAAATTTCAAAAAACATGGGCTATAACCCATCGTTTTTGTCATTTCGTCATTTTTTTCAAATCCTCAAAAATTATGAAAAACGGCGCGCTATAGTATGCCGTACGATATGGGCTATAGCCCACGGTCCAAAATGATGAGAAACGAGGCTAACTTTTTTTTTCAAAATTTCAAAAAACATGGGCTATAACCCATCGTTTTTGTCATTTCGTCATTTTTTTCAAATCCTCAAAAATGATGAAAAACGGCGCGCTATAGTATGCCGTACGATATGGGCTATAGCCCACGGTCCAAAATGATGAGAAACGAGGCTAACTTTTTTTTTCAAAATTTCAAAAAACATGGGCTATAACCCATCGTTTTTGTCATTTCGTCATTTTTTTCAAATCCTCAAAAATGATGAAAAACGGCGCGCTATAGTATGCCGTACGATATGGGCTATAGCCCACGGTCCAAAATGATGAGAAACGAGGCTAACTTTTTTTTTCAAAATTTCAAAAAACATGGGCTATAACCCATCGTTTTTGTCATTTCGTCATTTTTTTCAAATCCTCAAAAATGATGAAAAACGGCGCGCTATAATATGCCGTACGATATGGGCTATAGCCCACGGTCCAAAATGATGAGAAACAAGGCTAACTTTTTTTTTCAAAATTTCAAAAAACATGGGCTATAACCCATCGTTTTTGTCATTTCGTCATTTTTTTCAAATCCTCAAAAATGATGAAAAACGGCGCGCTATAGTATGCCGTACGATATGGGCTATAGCCCATGGTCCAAAATGATGAGAAACGAGGCTAACTTTTTTTTTCAAAATTTCAAAAAACATGGGCTATAACCCATCGTTTTTGTCATTTCGTCATTTTTTTCAAATCCTCAAAAATGATGAAAAACGGCGCGCTATAGTATGCCGTACGATATGGGCTATAGCCCACGGTCCAAAATGATGAGAAACGAGGCTAACTTTTTTTTTCAAAATTTCAAAAAACATGGGCTATAACCCATCGTTTTTGTCATTTCGTCATTTTTTTCAAATCCTCAAAAATGATGAAAAACGGCGCGCTATAGTATGCCGTACGATATGGGCTATAGCCCACGGTCCAAAATGACGAGGAACGAGGCTAACTTTTTTTTTCAAAATTTCAAAAAACATGGGCTATAACCCATCGTTTTTGTCATTTCGTCATTTTTTTCAAATCCTCAAAAATGATGAAAAACGGCGCGCTATAGTATGCCGTACGATATGGGCTATAGCCCACGGTCCAAAATGATGAGAAACGAGGCTAACTTTTTTTTTCAAAATTTCAAAAAACATGGGCTATAACCCATCGTTTTTGTCATTTCGTCATTTTTTTCAAATCCTCAAAAATGATGAAAAACGGCGCGCTATAGTATGCCGTACGATATGGGCTATAGCCCACGGTCCAAAATGATGAGAAACGAGGCTAACTTTTTTTTTCAAAATTTCAAAAAACATGGGCTATAACCCATCGTTTTTGTCATTTCGTCATTTTTTTCAAATCCTCAAAAATGATGAAAAACGGCGCGCTATAGTATGCCGTACGATATGGGCTATAGCCCACGGTCCAAAATGATGAGAAACGAGGCTAACTTTTTTTTTCAAAATTTCAAAAAACATGGGCTATAACCCATCGTTTTTGTCATTTCGTCATTTTTTTCAAATCCTCAAAAATGATGAAAAACGGCGCGCTATAGTATGCCGTACGATATGGGCTATAGCCCACGGTCCAAAATGATGAGAAACGAGGCTAACTTTTTTTTTCAAAATTTCAAAAAACATGGGCTATAACCCATCGTTTTTGTCATTTCGTCATTTTTTTCAAATCCTCAAAAATGATGAAAAACGGCGCGCTATAATATGCCGTACGATATGGGCTATAGCCCACGGTCCAAAATGATGAGAAACAAGGCTAACTTTTTTTTTCAAAATTTCAAAAAACATGGGCTATAACCCATCGTTTTTGTCATTTCGTCATTTTTTTCAAATCCTCAAAAATGATGAAAAACGGCGCGCTATAGTATGCCGTACGATATGGGCTATAGCCCACGGTCCAAAATGATGAGAAACGAGGCTAACTTTTTTTTTCAAAATTTCAAAAAACATGGGCTATAACCCATCGTTTTTGTCATTTCGTCATTTTTTTCAAATCCTCAAAAATGATGAAAAACGGCGCGCTATAATATGCCGTACGATATGGGCTATAGCCCACGGTCCAAAATGATGAGAAACAAGGCTAACTTTTTTTTTCAAAATTTCAAAAAACATGGGCTATAACCCATCGTTTTTGTCATTTCGTCATTTTTTTCAAATCCTCAAAAATGATGAAAAACGGCGCGCTATAGTATGCCGTACGATATGGGCTATAGCCCACGGTCCAAAATGATGAGAAACGAGGCTAACTTTTTTTTTCAAAATTTCAAAAAACATGGGCTATAACCCATCGTTTTTGTCATTTCGTCATTTTTTTCAAATCCTCAAAAATGATGAAAAACGGCGCGCTATAGTATGCCGTACGATATGGGCTATAGCCCACGGTCCAAAATGATGAGAAACGAGGCTAACTTTTTTTTTCAAAATTTCAAAAAACATGGGCTATAACCCATCGTTTTTGTCATTTCGTCATTTTTTTCAAATCCTCAAAAATGATGAAAAACGGCGCGCTATAGTATGCCGTACGATATGGGCTATAGCCCACGGTCCAAAATGATGAGAAACAAGGCTAACTTTTTTTTTCAAAATTTCAAAAAACATGGGCTATAACCCATCGTTTTTGTCATTTCGTCATTTTTTTCAAATCCTCAAAAATGATGAAAAACGGCGCGCTATAGTATGCCGTACGATATGGGCTATAGCCCACGGTCCAAAATGATGAGGAACGAGGCTAACTTTTTTTTTCAAAATTTCAAAAAACATGGGCTATAACCCATCGTTTTTGTCATTTCGTCATTTTTTTCAAATCCTCAAAAATGATGAAAAACGGCGCGCTATAGTATGCCGTACGATATGGGCTATAGCCCACGGTCCAAAATGATGAGAAACGAGGCTAACTTTTTTTTTCAAAATTTCAAAAAACATGGGCTATAACCCATCGTTTTTGTCATTTCGTCATTTTTTTC
Source organism: Protomyctophum bolini (assembly GCF_963924005.1). Lineage (NCBI taxonomy): Eukaryota > Metazoa > Chordata > Actinopteri > Myctophiformes > Myctophidae > Protomyctophum > Protomyctophum bolini. Next base: position 12,720,798 of record NC_137867.1, on the reverse strand, counting down.
AAATCCTCAAAAATGATGAAAAACGGCGCGCTATAGTATGCCGTACGATATGGGCTATAGCCCACGGTCCAAAATGATGAGAAACGAGGCTAACTTTTTTTTTCAAAATTTCAAAAAACATGGGCTATAACCCATCGTTTTTGTCATTTCGTCATTTTTTTCAAATCCTCAAAAATGATGAAAAACGGCGCGCTATAGTATGCCGTACGATATGGGCTATAGCCCACGGTCCAAAATGATGAGAAACGAGGCTAACTTTTTTTTTCAAAATTTCAAAAAACATGGGCTATAACCCATCGTTTTTGTCATTTCGTCATTTTTTTCAAATCCTCAAAAATGATGAAAAACGGCGCGCTATAGTATGCCGTACGATATGGGCTATAGCCCACGGTCCAAAATGATGAGAAACGAGGCTAACTTTTTTTTTCAAAATTTCAAAAAACATGGGCTATAACCCATCGTTTTTGTCATTTCGTCATTTTTTTCAAATCCTCAAAAATGATGAAAAACGGCGCGCTATAATATGCCGTACGATATGGGCTATAGCCCACGGTCCAAAATGATGAGAAACAAGGCTAACTTTTTTTTTCAAAATTTCAAAAAACATGGGCTATAACCCATCGTTTTTGTCATTTCGTCATTTTTTTCAAATCCTCAAAAATGATGAAAAACGGCGCGCTATAGTATGCCGTACGATATGGGCTATAGCCCACGGTCCAAAATGATGAGAAACGAGGCTAACTTTTTTTTTCAAAATTTCAAAAAAACATGGGCTATAACCCATCGTTTTTGTCATTTCGTCATTTTTTTCAAATCCTCAAAAATGATGAAAAACGGCGCGCTATAGTATGCCGTACGATATGGGCTATAGCCCACGGTCCAAAATGATGAGAAACGAGGCTAACTTTTTTTTTCAAAATTTCAAAAAAACATGGGCTATAACCCATCGTTTTTGTCATTTCGTCATTTTTTTCAAATCCTCAAAAATGATGAAAAACGGCGCGCTATAGTATGCCGTACGATATGGGCTATAGCCCACGGTCCAAAATGATGAGAAACGAGGCTAACTTTTTTTTTCAAAATTTCAAAAAACATGGGCTATAACCCATCGTTTTTGTCATTTCGTCATTTTTTTCAAATCCTCAAAAATGATGAAAAACGGCGCGCTATAGTATGCCGTACGATATGGGCTATAGCCCACGGTCCAAAATGATGAGGAACGAGGCTAACTTTTTTTTTCAAAATTTCAAAAAACATGGGCTATAACCCATCGTTTTTGTCATTTCGTCATTTTTTTCAAATCCTCAAAAATGATGAAAAACGGCGCGCTATAGTATGCCGTACGATATGGGCTATAGCCCACGGTCCAAAATGATGAGAAACGAGGCTAACTTTTTTTTTCAAAATTTCAAAAAACATGGGCTATAACCCATCGTTTTTGTCATTTCGTCATTTTTTTCAAATCCTCAAAAATGATGAAAAACGGCGCGCTATAGTATGCCGTACGATATGGGCTATAGCCCACGGTCCAAAATGATGAGAAACGAGGCTAACTTTTTTTTTCAAAATTTCAAAAAACATGGGCTATAACCCATCGTTTTTGTCATTTCGTCATTTTTTTCAAATCCTCAAAAATGATGAAAAACGGCGCGCTATAGTATGCCGTACGATATGGGCTATAGCCCACGGTCCAAAATGATGAGAAACGAGGCTAACTTTTTTTTTCAAAATTTCAAAAAACATGGGCTATAACCCATCGTTTTTGTCATTTCGTCATTTTTTTCAAATCCTCAAAAATGATGAAAACGGCGCGCTATAGTATGCCGTACGATATGGGCTATAGCCCACGGTCCAAAATGATGAGAAACGAGGCTAACTTTTTTTTTCAAAATTTCAAAAAACATGGGCTATAACCCATCGTTTTTGTCATTTCGTCATTTTTTCAAATCCTCAAAAATGATGAAAAACGGCGCGCTATAGTATGCCGTACGATATGGGCTATAGCCCACGGTCCAAAATGATGAGAAACGAGGCTAACTTTTTTTTTCAAAATTTCAAAAAACATGGGCTATAACCCATCGTTTTTGTCATTTCGTCATTTTTTTCAAATCCTCAAAAATGATGAAAAACGGCGCGCTATAGTATGCCGTACGATATGGGCTATAGCCCACGGTCCAAAATGATGAGAAACGAGGCTAACTTTTTTTTTCAAAATTTCAAAAAACATGGGCTATAACCCATCGTTTTTGTCATTTCGTCATTTTTTTCAAATCCTCAAAAATGATGAAAAACGGCGCGCTATAGTATGCCGTACGATATGGGCTATAGCCCACGGTCCAAAATGATGAGAAACGAGGCTAACTTTTTTTTTCAAAATTTCAAAAAACATGGGCTATAACCCATCGTTTTTGTCATTTCGTCATTTTTTTCAAATCCTCAAAAATGATGAAAAACGGCGCGCTATAGTATGCCGTACGATATGGGCTATAGCCCACGGTCCAAAATGATGAGAAACGAGGCTAACTTTTTTTTCAAAATTTCAAAAAACATGGGCTATAACCCATCGTTTTTGTCATTTCGTCATTTTTTTCAAATCCTCAAAAATGATGAAAAACGGCGCGCTATAGTATGCCGTACGATATGGGCTATAGCCCACGGTCCAAAATGATGAGAAACGAGGCTAACTTTTTTTTTCAAAATTTCAAAAAACATGGGCTATAACCCATCGTTTTTGTCATTTCGTCATTTTTTTCAAATCCTCAAAAATGATGAAAAACGGCGCGCTATAGTATGCCGTACGATATGGGCTATAGCCCACGGTCCAAAATGATGAGAAACGAGGCTAACTTTTTTTTTCAAAATTTCAAAAAACATGGGCTATAACCCATCGTTTTTGTCATTTCGTCATTTTTTTCAAATCCTCAAAAATGATGAAAAACGGCGCGCTATAGTATGCCGTACGATATGGGCTATAGCCCACGGTCCAAAATGATGAGAAACGAGGCTAACTTTTTTTTTCAAAATTTCAAAAAACATGGGCTATAACCCATCGTTTTTGTCATTTCGTCATTTTTTTCAAATCCTCAAAAATGATGAAAAACGGCGCGCTATAGTATGCCGTACGATATGGGCTATAGCCCACGGTCCAAAATGATGAGAAACGAGGCTAACTTTTTTTTCAAAATTTCAAAAAACATGGGCTATAACCCATCGTTTTTGTCATTTCGTCATTTTTTTAAATCCTCAAAAATGATGAAAAACGGCGCGCTATAGTATGCCGTACGATATGGGCTATAGCCCACGGTCCAAAATGATGAGAAACGAGGCTAACTTTTTTTTTCAAAATTTCAAAAAACATGGCTATAACCCATCGTTTTTGTCATTTCGTCATTTTTTTCAAATCCTCAAAAATGATGAAAAACGGCGCGCTATAGTATGCCGTACGATATGGGCTATAGCCCACGGTCCCAAAATGATGAGAAACGAGGCTAACTTTTTTTTTCAAAATTTCAAAAAACATGGGCTATAACCCATCGTTTTTGTCATTTCGTCATTTTTTTCAAATCCTCAAAAATGATGAAAAACGGCGCGCTATAGTATGCCGTACGATATGGGCTATAGCCCACGGTCCAAAATGATGAGAAACGAGGCTAACTTTTTTTTTCAAAATTTCAAAAAACATGGGCTATAACCCATCGTTTTTGTCATTTCGTCATTTTTTTCAAATCCTCAAAAATGATGAAAAACGGCGCGCTATAGTATGCCGTACGATATGGGCTATAGCCCACGGTCCAAAATGATGAGAAACGAGGCTAACTTTTTTTTTCAAAATTTCAAAAAACATGGGCTATAACCCATCGTTTTTGTCATTTCGTCATTTTTTTCAAATCCTCAAAAATGATGAAAAAACGGCGCGCTATAGTATGCCGTACGATATGGGCTATAGCCCACGGTCCAAAATGATGAGAAACGAGGCTAACTTTTTTTTTCAAAATTTCAAAAAACATGGGCTATAACCCATCGTTTTTGTCATTTCGTCATTTTTTTCAAATCCTCAAAAATGATGAAAAACGGCGCGCTATAGTATGCCGTACGATATGGGCTATAGCCCACGGTCCAAAATGATGAGAAACGAGGCTAACTTTTTTTTTCAAAATTTCAAAAAACATGGGCTATAACCCATCGTTTTTGTCATTTTCGTCATTTTTTTCAAATCCTCAAAAATGATGAAAAACGGCGCGCTATAGTATGCCGTACGATATGGGCTATAGCCCACGGTCCAAAATGATGAGAAACGAGGCTAACTTTTTTTTTCAAAATTTCAAAAAACATGGGCTATAACCCATCGTTTTTGTCATTTCGTCATTTTTTTCAAATCCTCAAAAATGATGAAAAACGGCGCGCTATAGTATGCCGTACGATATGGGCTATAGCCCACGGTCCAAAATGATGAGAAACGAGGCTAACTTTTTTTTTCAAAATTTCAAAAAACATGGGCTATAACCCATCGTTTTTGTCATTTCGTCATTTTTTTCAAATCCTCAAAAATGATGAAAAACGGCGCGCTATAGTATGCCGTACGATATGGGCTATAGCCCACGGTCCAAAATGATGAGAACGAGGCTAACTTTTTTTTTCAAAATTTCAAAAAACATGGGCTATAACCCATCGTTTTTGTCATTTCGTCATTTTTTTCAAATCCTCAAAAATGATGAAAAACGGCGCGCTATAGTATGCCGTACGATATGGGCTATAGCCCACGGTCCAAAATGATGAGAAACGAGGCTAACTTTTTTTTTCAAAATTTCAAAAAACATGGGCTATAACCCATCGTTTTTGTCATTTCGTCATTTTTTTCAAATCCTCAAAATGATGAAAAACGGCGCGCTATAGTATGCCGTACGATATGGGCTATAGCCCACGGTCCAAAATGATGAGAAACGAGGCTAACTTTTTTTTTCAAAATTTCAAAAAACATGGGCTATAACCCATCGTTTTTGTCATTTCGTCATTTTTTTCAAATCCTCAAAAATGATGAAAAACGGCGCGCTATAGTATGCCGTACGATATGGGCTATAGCCCACGGTCCAAAATGATGAGAAACGAGGCTAACTTTTTTTTTCAAAATTTCAAAAACATGGGCTATAACCCATCGTTTTTGTCATTTCGTCATTTTTTTCAAATCCTCAAAAATGATGAAAAACGGCGCGCTATAGTATGCCGTACGATATGGGCTATAGCCCACGGTCCAAATGATGAGAAACGAGGCTAACTTTTTTTTTTCAAAATTTCAAAAAACATGGGCTATAACCCATCGTTTTTGTCATTTCGTCATTTTTTTCAAATCCTCAAAAATGATGAAAAACGGCGCGCTATAGTATGCCGTACGATATGGGCTATAGCCCACGGTCCAAAATGATGAGAAACGAGGCTAACTTTTTTTTCAAAATTTCAAAAAACATGGGCTATAACCCATCGTTTTTGTCATTTCGTCATTTTTTTCAAATCCTCAAAAATGATGAAAAACGGCGCGCTATAGTATGCCGTACGATATGGGCTATAGCCCACGGTCCAAAATGATGAGAAACGAGGCTAACTTTTTTTTTCAAAATTTCAAAAAACATGGGCTATAACCCATCGTTTTTGTCATTTCGTCATTTTTTTCAAATCCTCAAAAATGATGAAAAACGGCGCGCTATAGTATGCCGTACGATATGGGCTATAGCCCACGGTCCAAAATGATGAGAAACGAGGCTAACTTTTTTTTTCAAAATTTCAAAAAACATGGGCTATAACCCATCGTTTTTGTCATTTCGTCATTTTTTTCAAATCCTCAAAAATGATGAAAAACGGCGCGCTATAGTATGCCGTACGATATGGGCTATAGCCCACGGTCCAAAATGATGAGAAACGAGGCTAACTTTTTTTTTTCAAAATTTCAAAAAACATGGGCTATAACCCATCGTTTTTGTCATTTCGTCATTTTTTTTCAAATCCTCAAAAATGATGAAAAACGGCGCGCTATAGTATGCCGTACGATATGGGCTATAGCCCACGGTCCAAAATGATGAGAAACGAGGCTAACTTTTTTTTTCAAAATTTCAAAAAACATGGGCTATAACCCATCGTTTTTGTCATTTCGTCATTTTTTTCAAATCCTCAAAAATGATGAAAAACGGCGCGCTATAGTATGCCGTACGATATGGGCTATAGCCCACGGTCCAAAATGATGAGAAACGAGGCTAACTTTTTTTTTCAAAATTTCAAAAAACATGGGCTATAACCCATCGTTTTTGTCATTTCGTCATTTTTTTCAAATCCTCAAAAATGATGAAAAACGGCGCGCTATAGTATGCCGTACGATATGGGCTATAGCCCACGGTCCAAAATGATGAGAAACGAGGCTAACTTTTTTTTTCAAAATTTCAAAAAACATGGGCTATAACCCATCGTTTTTGTCATTTCGTCATTTTTTTCAAATCCTCAAAAATGATGAAAAACGGCGCGCTATAGTATGCCGTACGATATGGGCTATAGCCCACGGTCCAAAATGATGAGAAACGAGGCTAACTTTTTTTTTCAAAATTTCAAAAAACATGGGCTATAACCCATCGTTTTTGTCATTTCGTCATTTTTTCAAATCCTCAAAAATGATGAAAAACGGCGCGCTATAGTATGCCGTACGATATGGGCTATAGCCCACGGTCCAAAATGATGAGAAACGAGGCTAACTTTTTTTTTCAAAATTTCAAAAAACATGGGCTATAACCCATCGTTTTTGTCATTTGTCATTTTTTTCAAATCCTCAAAAATGATGAAAAACGGCGCGCTATAGTATGCCGTACGATATGGGCTATAGCCCACGGTCCAAAATGATGAGAAACGAGGCTAACTTTTTTTTTCAAAATTTCAAAAAAACATGGGCTATAACCCATCGTTTTTGTCATTTCGTCATTTTTTTCAAATCCTCAAAAATGATGAAAAACGGCGCGCTATAGTATGCCGTACGATATGGGCTATAGCCCACGGTCCAAAATGATGAGAAACGAGGCTAACTTTTTTTTTCAAAATTTCAAAAAACATGGGCTATAACCCATCGTTTTTGTCATTTCGTCATTTTTTCAAATCCTCAAAAATGATGAAAAACGGCGCGCTATAGTATGCCGTACGATATGGGCTATAGCCCACGGTCCAAAATGATGAGAAACGAGGCTAACTTTTTTTTCAAAATTTCAAAAAACATGGGCTATAACCCATCGTTTTTGTCATTTCGTC